>NC_055991.1:116933590-117022201 GCF_018446385.1 Zingiber officinale | reverse complement strand
CGCCCGTAGAGAGCCTCGTAAGGTGCCATACCGATAGTGGCCTGATAGCTATTGTTGTATGCAAACTCTGCTAGACTCAGATATTTGCACCAACTTCCTTTGAAGTCTAGGGCACACGCTCGGAGCATATCTTCGAGTACCTGGTTTACTCGCTCCGTCTGACCATCTGTCTGAGGATGGAATGCTGTGCTGAACTTTAACTTAGTGCCCAACGCTGACTGTACACACTCCCAGAAGTGTGATGTGAATCTGCTGTCTCTGTCTGAAATGATGGTTCGTGGGACTCCATGTAGTCTGACGATCTCCTGGAGATATAACTGAGCTAGCTTCTCCATGGAGTAGGATATCTTGATAGCTAAGAAGTGGGCTGATTTAGTCAACCTGTCGACTATTACTCATATGGCGTCAAAACCATTCGTGGTTCTGGGCAGTCCCATTATGAAATCCATAGAGATATCCTCCCACTTCCATTCTGGAATCTATATAGGCTGCAGAACTCCTCCTGGTCGCTGATGTTCTGCCTTGACCCTCTGACAGGTGAGGCAGATGCTAACATATCTGGCGATGTCTCGCTTCATCCCGGGCCACCAAAAACGGTTCTTCAGGTCTTGATACATTTTGGTGGAACCTGGATGCATCGCATAGGGAGTTCTGTGAGCCTCATCTAAAATCTATCTCCGTAGCTCCTCCTGATCTGGAACACAGAGTCTATCACCAAAATACAACACCCCGCTATCGGACACTCTGAATTCTCTACCTTCTGATTCTGCTAGCCCTTGCTTGATTTTCTGAATTCTAGGGCCCTGCTCCTGAGCTGACTGAATATCACCAAGCAAGGTAGACTCTAAGGTCATAGTAGAGAGCTGTCCAACGATGAGTTCAAGACCGAAATCTACGATCTCCTTCTGTAGGGGCGGTGACATGGCTGTAAGTGATAATAAGGTAGCACTGGATTTTCTGCTAAGTGCATCGGCTACCTTATTGGCTTTCCCTGGATGGTAGAGGATGTCTATATCGTAGTCTTTGACCAGCTCAAGCCATCTGCGCTGTCGCATGTTCAGATCCTTCTGAGTGAAGAAGTACTTCAGACTCTGATGATCTGTATACACTCTGCACTGAGTTCCGTATAAGTAATGTCTCCAAATTTTGAGAGCGAACACTACTGTTGCAAGCTCAAGGTCATGAGTAGGGTAATTCTTCTCATAATCCTTGAGTTGTCTGGAGGCATAGGCAATCACCTTGCCGTTTTGCATCAGTACTGCTCCTAGTCCCAACTTAGAGGCATCACTATAGATGTCAAAGCTGCTGGTGTTGTCTGGTAGAGCCAAAATGGGAGCACTGGTCAATCTCCTTTTTAGCTCGCCGAAGCTGTTCTCACAGTGAAATTTCCTGTTCTTTCTGGTAAGAGCTGTCAGTGGGGAGGCTATCCTGGAGAAGTCCTCTACAAACTTTCTGTAATATCCTGCTAATCCCAGAAAGCTTCTGATCTCACTGGCGTTCTTAGGTCTCTTCCAGTTACTTACTGCTTCTATCTTGCTGGGATCTACCATAATACCATCCTTTGAGATGATGTGACCCAGGAAGGACACCTGATCTAGCCAAAATTCACATTTCGTGAACTTGGCGTATAGCTGGTTCTGCTGAAGGGTCTGCAATACTAGTTTCAGGTGCTCTGAGTGTTCTTCCTGAGTTCCTGAGTAGATAAGGATGTCATCGATAAACACAATAACAAACTTATCTAAATACTCCTTGAATACTCTGTTCATGAGATCCATGAATGTAGCTGGAGCATTGGTCACGCCAAAGGGCATGACTACGAACTCGTAGTGTCCATATCTGGTTCTGAATGCTGTCTTCGATATATCACCCTCCTTAACTCTGACTTGGTGATATCCTGATCTGAGGTCAATCTTAGAAAACACTGCTGCTCCCTTTAACTGGTCGAACAGATCATCTATTCTGGGGAGAGGATACCTGTTCTTGATCGTGACCTGATTCAGTGCTCTGTAGTCTATGCATAGCCGCATGCTTCCATCCTTCTTCTTCACGAACAATACAGGCGCTCCCCATGGTGAGTGACTAGGGCGTATGAAGCCCTTGTCAAGCAGCTCCTGTAGTTGCTCCTGAAGTTCCTTCAGTTCTGCTGGAGCCATGCGATATGGCGCTTTGGAGATAGGATTTGTACCGGGAAGGAGCTCTATCTCAAAGTCAATCTCCCTGTCTGGTGCTAAGCCTGGTAGCTCTTCAGGGAAGACTGCTGGGTAGTCACATACGACTCGAACCTCTGCTAACTGTTGGTTCTTGTCCTGGCTGGCGTTGACTACGTGTGCTAGAAATCCTGTACATCCTGAATCCAGTAGCTTCTGTGCTTTCATAGCTGAGAGGAACTTCTTGGCCTTCCTCTTTGGTTCTCCGTTGTATTCAAATTGCACTGCCGCCTCAGGTTGGAAGATGACTTTCTGCTTACGGCACTCTATGGTAGCACCGTATTTGATCAGAAAGTCTATTCTAAAGATAACGTCATAGTCGGTCATTTCTAGCACTATCAGATCACAAAAGAGCTCTCTGTCTGCTATAATGACCGGCACTGCTCTGAGCCAGTGCGTGGATGCCATGATCTCTCCTAAAGGTAGTGCCGTCAAAAACTGACCACTGAGTACCTCTGAGGGCATTTCTAATTTTTCGGAGAACACCCTGGCTATATATGAATGGGTTGCCCCAGTATCAAATAGAACAGTAGCACTATACTGAAAGATGCTAATCTGACCTGTGACAACTGTCGAGGCATTGGCTACGTCCTCTCTGGTGAGTGAGTAGATCCTCGCATTCGCCATAGCTGGAGGGGCTTCTAATCTGCCCTGGCTGATAAGTGGACCTTCTAGAGCGGTCTGCATCTGATATAACTGAGCTAGCTGGCCTGCATATTGAATCTGCTATGGCTGAGGAAGACCGGTCTTGTTCGGGCACTGCTTGGCCATGTGCCCTTCTTGTCCACATTCAAAGCATCCTCGTGTGCCCTTGCGACAAACCCCTGGGTGGAATTTCCCACAAGTAGCACACTTTGGATAACTGGGTCGCTTGCTAGATGGTCCTCCCTTTGGGTCACTCCCTGATTTGCGCTTACTGTTGGAGTTCCCTTTCCAGTTAGAGCTGTGACCTTGCTGTTTCTGAGTGTGAGAGTTTCCTTGGCCTTTGGACTCTGAGGAGACTTGCTTCTGCTGCTTTATGCTGTTCTGGTAGTGCTCTGTGGTCAAGGCGCTGCTCACTAACTCCTCTGTGGTTTGTGGACTATGTACGCCACCAGCCACGTTCACTGCTATCTCTGGCCTCAACATCTTGAGCATCAACCGGATCCGTTCCTTCTCTGTGTTGACTAGCTCTGGGCATAGACGAGCCAACCTGTTGAATTTCTTCACGGCTTCCTCAACTGAAAGATTGCCCTGACGAAACTCAGTGAACTCGTCGTAGTGGCGGTTGGTAACCCGTATGTGGAAGAACTCCTCGAAGAACTCCTTCTCGAAGTCAGCCCATGACATCTGGTTCACTGGGCGCTTCGTTCTGATTCATTCCCACCACATGCGTGCGTCTCCTGTCAGGCAGAAGGAGGCACACTTCACCTTCTCGTGTTCTGGCCAGTCCAGAAGCTCCATCGTGCTCTCCAGTGTTTTGAACCAGGCTTGTGCATCCCATGGTTCACTAGCGCCTGCGAAGTTCTCTGGCTTGACCCGCTGCCACTGGATCAGATAGGCTTCCTTTCTTGGCTCAGCTGCTGGGGCTGCTGGTGCTGTAGGCTGAGCTAGTGGAACCTCTAAGACTACCGGAGTCGTCAAATTCGGTTCCGGGGTGACTGTGGGGGTACTCTGCTGATTAGCCTTTAAGGTGGCTATTTCCTGTTGCTGTTCAGCTAGCTATTGCTGTAACTGAGCCACTAATGCTGTAAGGTCTGGAGGAGGCATTGAACTGCCTGCCTCTTGCTGGGGCTCAGTAGCTAGTGCCCTTCTAGCTGGGCGTCCTCGTGCCATTTCTAAAGACATAGAGAACATAACATAACTAATGAAATCACAGTCATGGAACTACTGGTGTCATGTTTAAAACTATCACATACTAACAAGCAGTAGGCATATAAACATGAACTGTAATAACACAACAAGAAGCATAAATAAAGTAGAGGTATTCTTACTTGGAAGCTGCAGGTACAATGCTGATGTGTGTGTAGGAAGTATGGAACATTGCTCTGATACCACTCTGTAACGACCCGCCTTCTACTACTAGGCTGTGAGGCCGATCGCTACAGTTATGCTGGACTAACTGTGCGGAAAACTGATCTAATTTAAAATTTTGCTAATCTAATTGCTGGGGATGCTGAAACTGAATGTTCTACATGTACCTAATAATTGTACACATGCCAGGGAAGGTATTTACCACTGTTACCGGTCTCCTGATCGGTCCACGGACCGGTCCATGACACTGGCACGGGGAAAAACCTTTGGATCGGTCGACTGACCGATCCATGATTCGCTAGAGCTTCTGTACGCACCTGGATCGGTCTGCCGACCGTTCCAGGACCTCACTGATCGGTCGGACTGACCGATCAGTGGTGTGCTGTTCGCGATCCCACTATCGGGATTCCTTCTGTTCGCGGCTGGATCGATCTGCCGAACGATCCAGCTGCGAACAGAGAGTTAGGACTGCCGAAACCAGCTCCCTGATCGGTCTACCGACCGATCCGAGACCCCCTGATCGATCTGCTGACCGATTAGGGGTTTCTGATTTCGTATCAGAACTCTGATTTCAGCACTGGTTCGTGCCAAAACCTCACACTACAACTATCTAATGCATAATAAACATACTAATAACATAAGACTAGCAATCTAATTTGTTATAGTGCATGGTTCTTGAATTTCTAGCATTGAACAACTTAAAATGCATAAAAAGCAAAATACTAAAAGTTCATATTTCTAAGCTAGAATGTTTAAGTCCCCTAAAGATCTTTGATTCCAGTTCCTGCCACACACACCATCTTTGCATTGCCCTCCAGCTTCCTCTGTTAGTCCATCTTTCCTTTACCTTTATCTGCAGTATAAGGAAAAGTAGAATCTGTAAGATTAAAGCTTAGTAAGAAACCATCTACCTCACAAAAATATGCATTCGATGCACTATGCTTTTAAAACATGCTGTTTGAAATATGTGCCGATTGAACTAAAACATGGCATACTATCATAAAATATATAACAATCAAAGCTAGTCATGGCATACTATCATCTAAAGCATGTGTACATGAACTGAACATAGAGCTATCATACCCAATCATAGAAAAACTGGCTGAACATGTAATAAGCTAAACTGAAGCTAAACTGATACTGAATTCAAACTCAACTAACATAACTAATTTTGAGTTTTGAAAACTAATTCATAATAAGTGAAAATACCTAATCATGCTGTTTGGGCCCGGCAACTGTACTTGCTGTGCGCGCATCCCTAACTAGACCCGGGTTTGCAAGTCCCGAATTTAGTAGGGTTAACTAGGTTATCTAAACCTAGGGACGACTGTGGAAGTCCAACCCAATGGATATCTGATCCAGTACAGTGCCACTGAAAATAAAATACTGAAATAGCTAATACCTGCTTATTCTATTGTTTCTAGGTTATCTGAACCTAGAGCTAGGTTATCTAAACCTAGAGGCGACTGTGGGAGCCCACCCATTGGATATCTGATCCATATAAGCTGTAATAAATTGAGAATACTGAATAGATACCTCTAAAGTATCTAACTGAACTGTTAAATGCCTATGGTTCATTTTTACTAAACTAGCTATTTTATCGAACACCTGGGACGCTCTAACTCTTTTCCTTATTAGGGAGACCACCTCTAGGCACTCGACAACATCTAACTTCCTGTCTGAAGAGGGAAGACATGCCCGGCCCATCTAAAGGTGCTCAACTAAGTCCCTAATCCGCGAAGAGAGTTAAATACACCCTAGATATCGATAAAAACCGCATACATCCTAACTAAAGCATACAAACTCAAACGGAAGCTATTATACTGCAGGTGAGGGGTTTCTTACCTCCTGTTCGTAATTTCTTACGATTCTATTCGTTAGAATTCCGGTGGAGATGATCTTCTCGACGATCCGCTCGCGTCTTCGCGTTCCTCTCGCAGAGAAGAACCTTTTTCGTGTTGGAGTCGTCGCCGGAAGATGATCCGAGAGCCCTTGGGGCTTGGGCGCCGAGAGAGGAGGAGGAAGAGGAAGGTGTCGGCGTGAGGCTTTGGAGAGGAAGGGTTTTGCCGAACAATAAAAGAAAATAACCCAAACCCCACTTAAACCTTCTATTTATATTAAGTGGTAATTCCGGCCCAACTCTAATATAAATTAAATCGTCTCCCTTTCCTTTCAGCACGGCCCTGCTGGGTTCAACTGGTTCCCAACATTATCCCTAAGCCATAGGTCTCGGGTTCGATTCCCGCCTAAGCTATTTTGCGGTTCTAATTATTTTTGCTGCTTCCGCTACTCGGAAAATTCCGGAAAAAATATCTAAAAATTCCAGAAAAATCATAGAATATTTCTAAAAATAATTTGAGAATTTTCGGGCGTTACATTAGCACATTTTATAATAGTATGAATTAGCACAAATAGTATGACTTAGATTCCGTCTTTCCGAGACCTGAATCTAGTCACGATCTCGACTTAGACATCCGAAATGGATCTAAGCCGGATCGACGCCTAATGTTCCCTTCCCGGGAACGCATCCTCGCAGTCACTCCCCTCCAGTGACTTACCTCACTTACCTGCCAGACGTCCGGTCAGCCCTTCGACCCATCTGGACTTCTTGCCAGCTATCCGGTCAGCCCGTCGACCTAGCTGGACTTCTTGCCAAGCGTCCGGTCAGCCCGTCGACCCGCTTGGACTTCTCGCCAGCTATCCGGTCAGCCCGTCGACCTAGCTGGACTTCGTGCTAGACATCCGGTCAGCCTGTCGACCTGTCTAGACTTCTCCTGCACACTCGATCAAAGTGTCAGATAACAACAAAACTAACTTAACCTATTTGTCATTCATCAAAACCTAGGTTAGACCGTTAGTGCTACCCGCACCAACAATCTCCCCCTTTTTGATGGAATGACAACCTGGTTAAGTTAGTGAAAGGACGCAAAAAAAAATAAATAAAACAGGTACATCGGTTTTGAAGTTAGTTTTAGTGTTTTCAATTTGGTTTAGCTAACTTAACCACCTAACCCTCCCCCTTTGGCATTCATCAAAAAATAAGCAAGGGTAAACAATCATAGTGTAGAGTTACTGTAAAAAGTAATCAAATTAAAAAAATAGCTAAATTTGAAAAATATCTAAGTTTGGTTCAAAATTCAAAGATAAAAGTACAATTTTTTAACACCAAGTTAAAAAAATAGTCAAGTTGACTTGGGGGAGACAAGTTGAATTTTGAAAAGTATAAATTTAAAGTTAATCAAGTTTAACTTTTCAAGCGTGTAAAATTTTTCAAATCATGTTTTTCAAATTTATTTTTCAAGTTTAAGTAATATTTACTTTTCAAAAAGGTAAATTTTCAACTTTGATTTTTCAAAACTAAGCAAAAATAAAACAAGTAAGATTAATTTTTCAAGAAGTAAAATTTTTGCCAAAATAAATTTTTAAGGCTAATTTGATACAAGCTAAGTTTGGAAATTTTCAAGCATATGTTACAAAACTGAATAAGTTTAAATTTGCAATATTCAACTTTTAAAATCAGGTTTAAAAATTAGGTGGGATTAAACTTCCAAGTTTTTCAAACACTTAGTTAAATTTAACTTTTTGAAAACTGGTGTTCAAAAATACGTTAGTTTTAAAATAGATGTACAAAAAAGTATTTTTCAAACACACAAAATTTGAATTAATTTCTCCCCCTGAACTTGATACTTAAAATTCAACAGCTGTCTAACCAATTAGGTACTAACTAACTATCAGAAGATAGTAGCTTTCACTTGGTTAGTCAGATTAAGGTGATTATAAGTAGTCAGTGTTTGACTTGACTGATGATCTTAATCTGATTACTGTCTGATTTGTATTTAACGTCCAGACTTATGCTGATGCACTGAAATAAGCATCTTAAGTCCAGACAGTTGGCCTATGCATCTCACCCCTTTCTATGTTTGTCAAACACAAGCAAGGTAAGCCTAAGGTGTTGGTGAGATGCTCAAAACTAGTCCTATAGGTACATGCTTTCTAAGGATTCAGAACTAGTCTAAGGCCAAAACTGTTTTTAAACATCTAAAAATGGAAAGTTTTGAAAACAAACAAGTTTAACTTATAATTTGATAAAATCATTTTTGAAAATATTTTTGAAAAATCCTAGTCTACCAAGATAGAACATAATCAATACAAGTCTGAAATATCACTAGATAAATCCAAAATATTTTACAGGTAGTGTAGATACAGAAGTGAGTCATAACTAGAGCTACTGAGATGATGAAGGGGGTGGTCCAGATCCCAAGGATCGGAGAAGCGCCATCAGCTCAGTGTGTCGGGTCTCCCCGGCAGCTCGTAACTCGGCAACCTCTCGCCGTATGTCCTGATGAAAATCAGAGTTCTCCTGCTGGAGACTCGCCATAGCTCTCTCTAGTCCGGTCATACGAGCGGCTAGAGTGCGGGGAGCGTGACGTGGTGCTCGAGCTGGTGGTGGAGGTGGAACAGCCTCCTCCGGAAACAGTGCAAGCATGAACTCATCCTGCTCGGCCTCCCCCTGTGCGCCTGGGTCATGCTGGTGCTATGCCCCCCTCCGCCAAGACATAGTCCCGTCATCCCTATCTACGTGGATACCAGCTAGGGAGAAGTTCCTAGCTGCTATAACATTGAACTCGGTCATATAGGCAATGTCTCCTCTAGTGACATCAATGTGCAACGAGGACATATAGGCTGTCAGAATGTGACAGAATGGCATGTGGACTCGTCTATCAGTCACGAATCCAGCCGAGTAGATAATGGTGGAGAAGATATGTAGGCTGATGTCAATATCTAACCTATGACTCGGGGCATAGAGTAAAAATGAATGGAATAGGCGCATCACAGCGATGTCCCGAGTAGTCAGTGGTAAAATGCAAAGGACTAAGACCCTATAAAGAGCGTAGTCCTGGACTCGAAGTTCTACTGACCTAAACTGGGTCACAGTGGGATCTCGCTCTCCCCCAAAAAAATACGAATAAATTGTATCGAGAGTAATATGTGAGTAGGGATCTCCGAATGGTAGATCCCTGGGGGGATAGCACAAAAAGGAACAAGTAGATGGACGTAACTCTAAAAACTCTCGGATAGTCGTAGGGGAAAATGTGATATCAGTACCTACTGCCCTAGTGGTATAGGTGAGATCGTCTACTTTCACTAGGTTATTGCAAAATTCAGCACACAGACTTATGTTTACTGGACTGGTACATTCGACAAGGTTCTTTAAGTTATAGTGGTTTATAACCTCTATAACGGAGGGACATGAACTTAGAAAGAATGATCTATCTATGCAGGTAGTCCTAATGGCCTTATAAACGGTTGACTCAAACTTAATCCTTAGTTCATCTGTGGGAAACCTAGGGTCAGTGCTAGCATTAGAGGGTCCAGCACCAGTATTTGTTTGTTTCCTACTGTATATATAAAAAAAATATTCTAAAAAATGAGAAGACAAATTCTAATAAATTTTTAGAGAGGGGAAGAAGTTTTACCGAGGAGTCATCGACAAATATAGATCTGACGACCTCGGTTGAATCGCCGCAGCGTCTTCACCGCAAGAAAATTTTGATTTAAAGTACTCTCGCACTGAGGTTCGGAGTGAACCTTGGCAAAAGTGAAGTTTTTGTGGGGCAAGGATTTGGGGGCGCCTGCTGCCCCCTATTTATAGGGAGCTCCGGGCACCCGGAGCCTTTCCGAGCGCCCGGGGTTGATTTCAGGCGGGGCGCCCGGATCCCCTTCCGGGGGCCCAGAGGGGAATACTAGGGGCGCCCGCCCCCGGTGTTTGACCTTTTTTTTTTTTTTTTTTTTGAGATTTAGATATTAGGTTTGAAATTAAGTTTTAAGTTTAAAATTAAAATTTTGAAATTAATTTTTAAGTTTAAAATTAAAGTTTTTAAGTTTAAAATTAAAATTTTGAAATTAATTTTTAAGTTTTAAATTAAAATTTTGAAATTAATTTTTAAGTTTTAAAATTAAAATTTTAAAATTAATTTTTAAGTTTCAAATTAAAATTTTGAAATTAATTTTTAAGTTTAAAATTAAAATTTTAAGTTTAAAATTAAAATTTTGAAATTAATTTTTAAGTTTAAATTTAAAATTTTGAAATTAATTTTTAAGTTTAAATTTAAATTTTGAAATTAATTTTTAAGTTTAAAATTTAAGTTTTGAAATTAATTTTTAAGTTTAAAATTAAAATTTTGAAATTAATTTTTAAGTTTAAATTAAAATTTTAAAATTAATTTTTAAGTTTAAAATTTAAGTTTTGAAATTAATTTTTAAGTTTAAAATGAAATTAATTTTTAAGTTTAAAATTAAAATTTTGAAGTTTAAAATTAAAATTTTGAAATTAATTTTTAAGTTTAAAATTAAAATTTTGAAATTAATTTTTAAGTTTAAAATTAAAATTTTGAAATTAATTTTTAAGTTTAAAATTTAAAGTTTTGAAATTAATTAAGTTTAAAATTAAAATTTTGAAATTAATTTTTAAGTTTAAAATTAAAATTTTGAAATTAATTTTTTAAGTTTAAAATTAAAATTTTGAAATTAATTTTTAAGTTTAAAATTAAAATTTTGGAATTAATTTTTAAGTTTTAAAATTAAAATTTTGAAATTAATTTTTAAGTTTAAAATTAAAATTTAAGCCTTATTCATCTCACCCGATCTATATTATCAATCAGGGAATCCTATGATTTTACGAGATGAAATTGGATTTTTAATTATGGAGTTTTGGTTTAACTTGTGTTAGATTCAGATTTAGCTTTGGTCTCCACAAATAGGCATTCTTCGGATAAACTTCTAAGCTTGGTGAGTCACATGGACGTCATTAGTAGTAACCAACCTTTCGAGGTTTTCCAAATAGTCCTATCCACGGAGCTTAGTACTAAATCTTGGTCTAACTGGTTAGGATTCATTTAAGGGTAGCTTCGGTCAGTTCCACTTGGCCAAATGCACCAGATCGAAACCATATCTTTCTAGACATGCGATGCCCAAGTTTCCCTAACGTACTATCATCCAAAAACTTTACCAGTACCATGATTCAAGTAAAACTTAGTCTCTTTTTAACTAATCCTAATTACCCTGCCGGGTTAGTTAATTTTGGGTTACCCTGTCGGGTAAGTTAGTTTTGGAGGTGCCAGCTATTCTGGAGCTTCCCCCTGAATTATTGGCCATTAATTTAAATTTTGGTTTTAGGTTTGTGTCGATTCCTTTTATAGTTATAGTTAACTTGGTGATTATTTTGTTGATTAAAGTGTTTAGATTTTGAATTTGATTTAGGTTTGTATTTTGGTTTATTCGATTCTATATAATGTATTTTTTCTTTAGGTATATAATATTGATTAAGTCCTATTTGCGTGGTTAAGCACGCTTTCGGAACCCAAGCTAGATTGGTTGATTTGTATTGGGTTATTATTGATTTGAAGGTTTTATTTGAATTCGACTTATATCCTAGTCTGGTTTTATTATAGCATGCTTTTTGATTATTTAGGATTAAGTCTAGATTTTTTGATCTTGTTGTGAATTTTTCTAACATCTCTTTTAAATTGTTTATTTCATTTTTTAATGATAAATTCTCCTCCTCAAGTGTTAGATCTTGAGTTGGATTCGAATTTTTTATTTATTCCTTGAGGTCTTGATTTTCCTCAAGAAGTGATTTGTTTTCATTTTCTATCTTAATTAATTTACTATTTAAACAGGAAATAATTCTAAAGAATTTTTTGTTTAAATTAAAATATACCTCATTCGGGCCTTCGGAAACGAGTACGGACTCGTGGCTTGTTTCAGGTTCAGACCCGTCTTCATCTTCTGTTTCAGCTTCGCGGGCCATCAGTGCGAGGTGGCTCTGATGTTTCTGCTCTTCTTCCTCCGATTCGTCTGAGGAGTCGTCCCACGTTGCTTTGAGGGCCTTCTTTTTGGTTGGCTTCGGTTTGTCGAACTTCAGTTTTGGGCATTCGTTCTTGTAGTGTCCCTTTTTGTTGCAGCCATAGCAAGTCACGTTCTTTTGTTCTGAGGGAGAACTGATCTTTTGAAGGTCCTTTTTGCTGAAGCTCCTTTTTCTCCTAGTGAACATTTTTCTTACCAAGTTCACCAGGTGTTCTTCGTCTTCGGAGTCTTGGTCGGAATCTTCTTCATATTCAGGCTTGCTCTTCTTTTCTTTGGAGGAACCTGCAAATAAAGCTATACCTTTCTCGGCTCCAGCATTAGTTTGTTCATGTAATTCTAATTCACAGAAGAGCTCGTCTAATTTTAACTTAGAAAGATTTTTAGAGATTTTGTAGGCATCTACGATTGATGCCCACAAACTATTACGTGGAAAAGCATTTAATGGGTACCTTATTAAGTCTCTATTTTCCATCTGGTGGCCTATCGCATGAAGCCCGTTGAGGATGTCCTTGATTCTCGCGTGGAGTTGATTCGCCGTTTCACCTTCCTGCATTTTTATATTAAAAATTTTATTTAAAAGCAGGTCTCGTTTTGTTACCTTGGCGTCGCTCGTTCCCTCGTGCAGCTCGATCAATTTGTCCCACAGCTCTTTAGCGTTTTTGTGTGGACCAACTCTGTTCAGTTCTTCTCTTGTTAATCCGCACTATAGAGTGTTGATCGCTTTATTTTCTGTTGACGCCTTTTTCTTCAAATCTGCTGTCCAGTCTTCAGGATCCAGTATATTCCCGGAAGTGTCCGCTGGAATTTTATAGGGTCTCGTAACGCTCATCCACTGGTCGAAGTCTGTTTTGAGGTAAACCTCCATGCGCTTCTTCCAGTACGGAAAATCGTCCCCGTTGAAGAGTGGAGGTCGTACTGTGCTGAAGCATTCTTGTTGGGACATCCTGTACACAAGTAAATAATCGAAAAAATATCCCAAGACTTGGTCTTGGATTAGTAGTGCGGGAAAAAATAGTAGAAAAATCTAAATTGGTGTTGCACCAATTTAGATTTAATAAAAAAATATTTAAAAAAAATAAACCAGTTTGGAATAAAGTGTAAAAGTGAAGACAAAAAAAAATAAACGGTTTCACCCCCAGTCTGATTTTTGGTTGCACCAAATCAGAGCGGTACCTGCTCTGATACCACTTGTAAGACCGTTAGATTCGATAGAGGGGGGGTGAATATCGATTCGAAAATATCGAGTATAAGCGCAGCGGAAAAGTAAAGTAAACACAGGGTTTTTTTACTTCGTTCGGAGCCTGTGACGACTCCTACTCGAAGGCTCATACTCCTTGAGTACTTTCGTTGGGAAATTCACTAGCAATTCGGATAATTACAATTTAAGTACAAAAAGATGCTAATGACAAGAAAAACAAAGCTGTACCGACAGACAAGGAATTTAAAAGAGCTAGAACGTGTCGTCGGAGCTTTGTGAGCATCGTTGGAGCGCAGAGCAGCAGAGCGAGTAATCTCAGAGTTCTCAGATGTGAAAGTTGATTCTGAAGCTCCTGCCTGGGGCTTCTTTTATATGTTGCTCCGGGCGCCTGGATTCCTTCCGGGCGCTTGGAATGTGACGTAGCTGCTCAAACAGAGATGCTCCACGTGGCGACGACTTGGCCTGGATATAATTTGCTTTCCGGGCGCCCGGACCTCCGGGTGCCCGGATCCCCTCCGGGCGCCCGTGTAACGACCCGCCTTCTACTACTAGGCTGTAAGGCCGATCGCTATAGTTATGCTGTGCTAACTGTGCGGAAAACTGATCTAATTTAAATTTTAGTTGCTAACTGATAACTATTCTTGGTTCTACATGTGCTGAAGGACGTAATCTAAGGGATACAAGGTGTATCCTACATCCCCTATGGACTAGAAGCTGATATGCTAAGTTTCTTGGTCGAAACTGAACTTCCCAATCGACCCAGACTGAACTGGATCGATTGCCCTCTGTTGGATCGATTCATGGATCGATCCAGACTGCTACTGTGCTCGGGTGATACTCTGGATCGATCGGCTGATCGATCCAGGCTCACCGATCGATCCAGTGATCGATCCAGCGTGCTTCTATGCACGGGACTTTATTTGGATCGATCAGCTGATCGATCCAACATAAGTCAATCAATCCAATGGTCGATTAAAAACCTTTCTGTTCACGGGGGATAGCTTGGATCGATCGACCGATCGACCCAGAGGCCCTCTGTTCGCGACAGAATGTGACTGGATCGATCGGCTGATCGATCCAGAAGCCTTCTGTTCGCGGAATCAGCCCTCAATCGATCCATGGATCGATCGAGGACCCCCGATCGATCCATGGATCGATCGGAGTTTCTGATTTCGCACTGAACTCTGATTTCAGCACTAGTTCGTGCCAAAATCTCACACAACGATTATACAATGCATGGAAAACATTCTAATATCCACTAACCAGCATTCTAACATGACATAGTGCAAGGTTTATTAATTCATAGCATTTAAACCACTAGAAATGCATAAAAGTGTCTTAAGAAAAGAAACTAAGTTCTTAATTTGCTAAACTCCCTAAGGATCTTCATTCCAGGTTCCTGCCACACACACCATCTCTGCATTGACCTCCAGCTTCCTCTGCTAGTCCATCTTTCCTTTACCTTTATCTGCAATATAAGGAAAATGAAGTATCTATAAGCTTTCGCTTAGTAAGAAACCATCTACCTCACTAAAACATGCATACGATGAGTTCATGCTTTTGAAAGATGCTGATTGAAAACATAATGGAGAATGATAAGCATGGCATACCATCATACAAAACATAGAAACTAAGAACTAATCATGGCAATAACTGTAGTGTCAACAAAAGTGACTAAACTGAACATAACTAAGTTAAACTAAGCTGAACTAAAACTGATTTTAAAACATAATCACATGACTGATTGTGAGTTTGGAAAAACTATTATCATAATAGATCAAAATACGTAATCATACTACCAATGGGTCCGACAACTGTACATGCTATGCGCGCATCCTTAACTAAACTCGGGGTTGCAAATCCCGAATTTAGCAAGGTTTACTAGGTTATCTAAACCTAGGGACCGACTATGGGAGCCCAGCCCAATGGATATCTAATCCTATACAGTGCCCCTACTGAAAGTAAAATATGTTAGTTAGAGTCCTAGAGCCAATCATTTGATGATTGTATGGACTCATTGTATCATATTCTTGTACATTAATAAATGTATTTGTATGGTTATTATACTTATTTGTATTAGTGCCAAATAAACTAAGTATAATAGCGTCCTTGAGTAGAAGGTTCACACCTATATCAATCGATTAGTTGAATCGATAGTGAGATGATATAGGGAACACTACTCTAAATCATTCCTAGTCGAGTATTAACATTCAGGGACAATGTTAATACAATAAGACTAGCATGTAGGTCAGCTCGATGACTTGATCTCACAAGTCATGGATATAGAGATATCAAGCTGACACATGGGTATGCATTAGAGAATGTATACTGAATGACCCGCCATGAGAAAGTATCATGGATCGTTATATGAGTGTCATATACTTTCTCATGTGGCTATTAGTATGACTATTAGTCTTTTTACCTGAAGTCACCATGGATCCCTACATAAGGAGTTATGTACTTTGGTTTCGTCAAATGTCACCCGTAACAGGGTGGACTATAAAGGCGATTACTGGGTATGTAACAAATTATGCAGAGGGGTGTGAGTGATGTAGATGAGATCTATCCCTTCCATATGACGGGAGCGACATCAATATTCTTGATAGAGTTAGACCACGAAGTGCATGGCCATGCCCAAATGAGTCAACATTAGATGTTGAGCTCATTTGATCGAGTGAGTCTACTTGGAGTTCAAGATTTAGATTGATTAGAGGATGACACGGTCTATGCCTCACATTGATCAATCTAGATGTCTAGGATAGAACGACACTTGTCACATATTGTGAGGAGTCACAATTAGTAGTCACAAGGTGATGTTGGATCTCAACATTCTTGTAACTTGGGTAGTAATGATGTGTTGCTAGATACCTCTCATTACTTATGCTCCTAAATGAGTTTAGGGGCATTGCCAACGTTACAAGAACCTATAGGGTCACACACTAAGGACAATTAGATGGAGATTTGGTTCATACGATGAACCAAGAGGATTAGATTCATTTGATGAATCAAATTGGATTAAGAGTAATCCAAATTGGGCTAATTGAGTTAGACTCAAGTTGATTCATGTATTTAATGAGTCTAATTTAGATTATGACTCATTAGATCAATTTAATTTAATGAATTAGATTCATTATATTAAGTTGGCTTGAATCAAATGGTTAGATTAGATCAACCATGAGAGAGATTGAGTCAAGTTTGACTTGACTAGAGAGGAAGAGGAAGAGTCAAGTTTGAATTGACTCTAGTTACGCTCCGCAAGTGTACGGAAATGTCGCAAGTAATATAAAAGATTATCGTATCCACAGGGACTGGAATAAGCACTAGAAATGTTTCAATACGAATTAGCTAAACAACTATCCAATTGTTTCAAATGCAAAGTAAAGGTGAACAAATCTAATATTAAAGATCAACAAACAAGAGTTTAGTATTTTGGGTTATGATAAAGGGAGATTCTAGGAGTTTCGGTTTCTTTGTAAGATTTCTTGAATGTAAATGGTTCACCAACTCTTTTCCCTCAATTGTCAAACACTTGTAGAAAGTTGCCGGTTCTCTCTTACAATAGATAACTGGCTAAGGACCGAGAAATGTATCTAAATATGATCAATTAGACGTGAACCTACGTTGTCCTTACACAGAAGCGCACCTATTACTATGCCTTCCTCGGATATCAACATAGAAGCCCACAACTTATTAATCTATCAAGATACAAGAAACTAATCAAAAAATCCATTCTACTCTCTTGAATATTCCTATTTCCTCTTCAAGATTATCTCTCAAACGTTCTTACACGGGCTTGCACCTGTCACGTGGATCCCTCGGATGATCGAGTGAGAGTTTATCTCTACAATGTCCACAAGAAATCCAAACAATCAATCAAGAATGAGAATTAAGCACAAATCACCATTAATCATTCAAGATCTAATTGATACAAGCAAGACAATGTCATTGAAACAAGAATATGGCAAATCCATAAGAGATTACATCAATCCATCATACAAATACTCCCTTAATCCTAGAATACAAGATCTACTCCATGAATCGAGGAAGAAAACCCGAAGAAATAAAGATTACAAGCATTTCTTAAATCCCCAATCCAAGAAACCAAGAAGAGGAGGAAAGAGAAAACTTATCTACGAAGAAGCCTCGTCTTCGGATCCAATCCTCGCTCCGGAGTCGAAATTGTCAAGAACTCCCTTAGAATCGCCCAGAAATCTTCCCAAGAATGGGAGGAAACCACCAAATCTTGCCTTCTCCCAAAGGGGGAGAGATCCCCTTTCAATTCATGAAGGAAGGTTTAAATAGAGGAGGAAATCGGGCGCCACACGACCCCACGACACGGCCGTGTGAGATTCACACGGCCATGTCCAGTTCCTTCTCTGCCAAAGCTGCACGGCCGTGTGACTCCACACGGCCAGGACCCTTCTGCTCTCTGGAAATGCTACACGGTCGTGTGGTGCACACGGCCACCACATGCTTGGTCTCTGGAAACTTCACACGGCCGTGTGATGCACACGGCCACCACCTGCTTGGCCTCTGGAAACCTCACACGGTCGTGTAGATCCACACGGCCATGTAAGGCACTTCTCTGATTTCTTCAAATCAAGACACGGCCGTGTGAGATTCACACGGCCATGTCCTCTTCCCTTCCTGTTAAGACTACACGGCCATGTGTGGTACACGGTCTGATGATCTCTCCCTTCAATTACTTCCAAGCTTGCCCGAGGACGCATAATCTTCACCAATTTCGACTCCTGTGTACAGAAAATGCACAAAAAGCATATCTCCGAACCAAAAGAGTAAATATGCTAAAAGGAAAGCTGGAAGTATAAAAATGCATAGATCAAGCATGCTCAAAGTATGTAAATGTGCGTAAAAACATGCATAAACGAGTATATAATCTACGCACATCACACCCCCAGACTTAAACCTTTGCTTGTCCTCAAGCAAAATGCTGCAGTCTAAATTCATATGTTCTACAACACATTCATAAAACCTAGTGCACTTTCCTAATTCTATCCAAAAGTTTCATTAACAAGCATGATCATGGAAACAAGTAAAGTATGGTTCAAGCATAAGAATCTTGTGCACAGTGTAAAAGTAACTCAACACCCTTCAAGTTTCAATCCATGTCCTAGTCAAGTCGTCATCAAATTTGAATTCCTAATGTTTCCAGTGAAAGACAAGTAACCAGTGATAGGCGCTTACTCACCATTCACTCGGTTCATATTTCTCAACTAACCCAAGGTCTCAAAGGTGTGCTCAATCTCAAGGGAAGCTAAGCAGTCATTTTCCCAGTAACCTAACTCGGTCTCAAAGGGGTGACTTGCTAGATTCCACTCATGACAACTGTTTTTTATATCCCTTTCTTTTTTTTTTTTTTTTATAAGTGTTTGCATTGTGCAAAACTTATTCACAAATGTACTTTTAGCACACATGTTGGGATATTTTGATTTTTCCAAATGAGCTTTAATGATTTGAGCCTCATCCAGTAACCAAAATGAAAGTTGAGAAATCACCATGGAAACCAAGTACTAAGCAAACAAGATGAATCATGACTATTTCAATGACATCAACTATTCAAGCATCAAGCATAAGTGTAGTGAAGATAAAATCCTTAAGGTTGAACCAAAACTAAAACTCATCACCATAAGATTCTTAGCTTATTAATGCTTCCCAAGATAGAAAAAAGAACTACACAAAATTTACTACTAGCATCATTCGAACATCATGAATCAAGACAATAATCGTGCTAACATTTCACTTGAATCCAAGAAAGCATATAAGTGAAGATTTGGTGTTCTCAAGATGTATGCCGCAAAAAAAAAATCAAAACAAAATGCAAGACATAAGCAAAAACAAAAACAAACAAAGCAAATCAAATGCATCATTCCCCCAGACTTAAACTTTTCATTGTCCCAATGAAAACTAAAAACAATGTGGAGGAGATTTTAAGAGAAGTTACCAAGTGATGAGCTCCAAATGGTTGACATTCATGTTTTTAAAGATACTCCTCCATCCAATACTCACATTCCTCCACAACTTTGAATTCTACAACAATAAGATAGACAAGAAAAATTAAGTAGAGGATACATGTTTATTATAAAGAGAGAACTAAAGACATAAAAGAAAATAAGGAAAATAAACTTGGGTTGCCTCCTAAGAAGCGCTTGTTTAAGGTCATTAGCTCGACCACCTCATTAGATTCATCTAAATCTTGCTCTTGGAGGGGTAAGATATTTTAGAACCCTCCTACCAAGGGCTCTTATTATGGAGGGAGCTTTCATCAAAGGAGCTACAAAGTAAAGTATAACTCTCTCCATCTTCGTCTTCTTGGAAATTTTTTCAGGTGGTCGAAGACGGTTCAGATTGAGCTTCCAATTATTGGCCCATGTGAAATCTGCACATCCAAAAGAAAAACAAATCTCCCACAAGCATGTTATATAGTATAGAGCTAGAACCATATCAAGATAAGATGAATAAGTAATAAAAACTGAATCACATCCAACAAAGTCAATTATAGGTACCTCCATAAAGTTTTCCAAAAGATCACAAGAAATACTAACCTTACTTTGCTGAGAAATACCTGAAATTTCTAAACATGTAGATGTGACTTCCTCTGAATCAAATGATGGTTCTGGCTCTAGCTTAGGTGTTGATGAAATCAATGATGGTGATTCTTGAGACTCTGCTAGCTCTGCATAAGTCTCTACACATTGTTCCAAAACATGATCAATTCTTAAAACCTCTAAGGGTTGTCTTGACAAAGGTGGTGATCCTTGAGATGTTGCTTCCACAACACAGCTCCCTACACATTCTTCCATATCATCATCATCAACACATACATCAAAAAATAAACCAACATCTATGTCCTCAATAGGAGAATCAATAACAAGAGGATCAATAACTTCACTTGCAGTTTTAAGTTGATCTACCACATCACATTCATCATCTGAAAATTCAATGTCACTATAACACCTTATAAAATTTTGAGGTAGATCTGAAAACTTATTTACCACTACATTATCAATAAAATCCTCATCTGAAAAATCTTCATCTTCATATATATTCAGAAATCTGCACTCAACCATATTAGTGTCACAGGATTTGCCGAAATCTTTATTTTCATTGACCCCCCACTAACCTTTGTGGAAAAGGAACCCTTAGTGAAGGTCTTGGGAAAGACTGAACTTCCTTTTTTCTAAATTTCCTTTGAGCTTTTGGAGGAGGTCCAACTTGCTTATCTAATGTTGGTGTGATTAATCGTTGAGGGAAAGGTACTTCTGGCCTTTGGGAACTTCCTAGAGAAATGGAATTGAGTTCTTGTGATCTTCTATTATTCTTCTCCTCAATTCTAAATATGTCATTCTTCAGAAGTTCTTCATGATTTTTGCCACTTCTCAACCCAACATCATCACACTTTTCATTGGATCTTGACTGTGTAGGAGGGGGATCTTCTTTAAACCATTTTGAAACAATACTATCAAGCTTTGCCCCCAAATGTTTGAACTCCTCACTCTGTGACTTGTGAATTTCAACATTTTTAGGTGGTTGAATTTCATTTTGTTTGACTGGCTCTCTTACATTTATGGCTTGACTTTTTGAATATCTGAGAGAAATTCCATCCAACTTTTGTTCGACCATTCATGGAGGTTCAATGTCACTTGATCAATTAATGAATAAGCTTCATCTACACTTTTGTCCATAAAAGAACCTCCAGCTGATGAATCCAATAAACTCTTGTCTGAGAAAGAAATTCCCCCATAGAATATGTGCAAAATCAACCATTTTTCAAAACCATGATGAGGGCACTGTCTTTGAAGACTCTTGAATCTATCCCATGCTTCAAATAATGATTCTCCATATGCCTGAGAAAAATTTGTTATGCAATTCCTCATATACACCGTTCTACTTGGAGGGAAAAAATGATTCAGAAATTGCTTCTCCAATTGTTCCCAACTTGTGATGCTTTGAGGACAGAGAGAATATAGCCAAGTCCTTGCTTTATCCTTGATACTGAAAGGAAATGTCATCAATCGAACTGCATTTGCTGATACTCCTTCACATTTCACCAAATCACAAATCTCTAAAAATGTTTCAAGATGCAGATAAGGACTTTCTGATACTTCTCCTCCAAATTTGTGACCTTGTATCATGAAAATTATCTTTGGGTCTAGTTGGAAACTTTCTACTTCAATTTGAGGTTGCACAATGGGAGATAAAAATCTTGCAGAAAAGGGTGTAGAAAAATTTCTCATGGTCCTGCTTGACATGTTAGTGCTCATGGATATTCAAGAAGAAAAAGAAAATTATTAAGAATCAGAGACAAGAAATAAAATGCAATATGAAAAGCAAGAAAGCAAATGCAGAATTTAAATTGCAAGAAAGAAAGTGCATAATGAAAACAAGAAAGAAAAGATAAAAGGAAAAAGAAAAATGTCTAGAATAATTCATATGCTAAAAATTGCAAGATATGTTTACAAAAGAAAAGAAGAAAGAAACAAGATCAAAAGAGAAAACAGAGAAAAGTTAGATTAGAGTACTAGAAATCAAGAATGCAAAGTTAGAATTAGAATTAGAATTGCAACAAAAAGAATTGTCAAGAATGTTATTCAAGAAAGGAAAAACTTACGAAAATAGAATTTTAACAATTAGTTATAACTATGCAAATCAAAAGAAAAAAAAAAGTTATGTTTAGTCTAACTCAATTGATAATCTCCAATGTTATAGCGCAGTCCCCGGCAACGGCGCCAAAAACTTGTTACGCTCCGCAAGTGTACGGAAATGTCGCAAGTAATATAAAAGATTATCGTATCCACAGGGACTGGAATAAGCACTAGAAATGTCTCAATGCGAATTAGTTAAACAACTATCCAATTGTTTCAAATGCAAAGTAAAGGTGAACAAATCTAATATTAAAGATCAACAAACAAGAGTTTAGTGTTTTGGGTTATGATAAAGGGAGATTCTAGGAGTTTCGGTTTCTTTGTAAGATTTCTTGAATGTAAATGGTTCACCAACTCTTTTCCCTCAATTGTCAAACACTTGTAGAAAGTTGCCGGTTCTCTCTTGCAATAGATAACCGGCTAAGGACCGAGAAATGTATCTAAATATAATCAATTAGACGTGAACCTACGTTGTCCTTACACAGAAGCGCACCTATTACTATGCCTTCCTCGGATATCAACATAGAAGCCCACAACTTATTAATCTATCAAGATACAAGAAACTAATCACAAAATCCATCCTACTCTCTTGAATATTCCTATTTCCTCTTCAAGATTATCTCTCAAACGTCCTTACACGGGCTTGCACCTGTCACGTGGATCCCTCAGATGATCAAGTGAGAGTTTATCTCTACAAAGTCCACAAGAAATCCAAACAATCAATCAAGAATGAGAATTAAGCACAAATCACCATTAATCATTCAAGATCTAATTGATACAAGCAAGACAATGTCATTGAAACAAGAATATGGAAAATCCATAAGAGATTACATCAATCCATCATACAAATACTCCCTTAATCTTAGAATACAAGATCTACTCCATGAATCGAGGAAGAAAACCCGAAGAAACAAAGATTACAAGCATTTCTTAAATCCCCAATCCAAGAAACCAAGAAGAGGGGGAAAGAGAAAACTTATCTACGAAGAAGCCTCGTATTCGGATCCAATCCTCGCTCCGGAGTCGAAATCGTCAAGAACTCCCTTAGAATCGCCCAAAAATCCTCCCAAGAATGGGAGGAAACCACCAAATCTTGCCTTCTCCCAAAGGGGGAGAGATCCTCTTTCAATTCATGAAGGAAGGTTTAAATAGAGGAGGAAATCGGGCGCCACACGGCCCCACGACACGGTCGTGTGAGATTCACACGGCCATGTCCAGTTCCTTCTCTGCCAAAGCTGCACGGTCGTGTGACTCCACACGGCCAGGACCCTTCTGCTCTCTGGAAATGCTACACGGCCGTGTGGTGCACACGGCCACCACCTGCTTGGTCTCTGGAAACTTCACACGGCCGTGTAGATCCACACGGCCATGTAAGGCATCTGCTCTGATTTCTTCAAATCAAGACACGGTCGTGTGAGATTCACACGGCCATGTCCTCTTCCCTTCCTGTTAAGACTACACGGCCATGTGTGGTACACGGTCTGATGATCTCTCCCTTCAATTACTTCCAAGCTTGCCCGAGGACGCATAATCTTCACCAATTTCGACTCCTGTGTACAGAAAATGCACAAAAAGCAGATCTCCGAACCAAAAGAGTAAATATGCTAAAGGGAAAGCTGGAAGTATAAAAATGCATAGATCAAGCAGGCTCAAAGTATTTAAATGTGCGTAAAAACATGCATAAAAGAGTATATAATCTACGCACATCAACTCTTTACCACATCATGAGTGAGGTGGCAAGATGTGGACCAATAGTGTTGTTCCACATCATCTTGCTTTGCCACCTCATGGAGGTTACAAGCCTCCATTGCATTTAATGTGGGTTGGCCACATTAAATGAGTGGAGGTTACTCATTTGCCACATCATTGTGAGGTGGCAAGATGTGGACCAATGGTAATGGTCCACATCTTCATGATGTGCCACATCATAGGAGTTACACAACACCTCTTAATGGCCTCCACTTAATTGTAATTAAGTGGAAATGGGGTTACACAACAAAAATGTGGCCGGCCACTTTAGTGAGGGGAATGAAAATGAATTTTTGATTCAAGCCTCATTTACTCCTTCTTCTTCCTCAAGCTCTCCCTCTCCTCCTTGCTTGGCCGAACCTTACCAAGGTGCTAGCACACCTTTGTGTGAGGTTTTCTCCACCTACGTGTCCGTGTGGATACTTCTAGAGGACCGACGCTTGACGGTCTAGAGATCCGGCAATTCCTTGGACGAGCGGGAACGCGAAAGGGCTCGCTTCGAAGGTATAACTCTCATCTAGTGTAGATCTAGAGTCTTTGAAACTCGTACTCGTATTTTCGTTTGGTTTTCCTTGCACGGATCTGTTGGCCTTGGGTGATTCGGGGTTTCCACGACGCGAAAAGTGGTTTTCGCGGCCCAAAGAACCCAACAGTGGTATCAGAGCCACGTGCAAGGCGAATACGAGTTTGTTTTTGGTTTTATGAAAAACTAAAGTTTCTGTAATTTTCTGTAAAATTATGATTTTTGGGTTTTTATGAGTATTTTTCTCGAGTAATCGAAGCACAAGTGTTTAGACGCTTGTAGGCTTCGGCTACCGGAAAGATTTTTCCAAAACGGCTTCATTTTGCCCCAAATCCGTTTGGGACAGCGGGCTTGGGTGCCATTAGATCACAAAGGAGAAACTCATGATGGTTAGATCGTGGGTAGGGGTACTGTCCCTAACCCCGCAAGGGGATTTCCTCCGCGATTGCACCCGAAATCGCTAAAAACGAACCCGCCGGGAAGATTTTTCCGAAACGGCAATGTCTCGGCCCAAATCGTTTTGGGACAGCGGGTTTAGGCGCTGTTGGATCGCAAAGGAAACCTCGCGATGGTTAGATCACGGGTAGGGGCGTTGCCCCTGGCCCCGCAAGGGGATTCGTTCCGCGATTGCGCCCGAAACCGTTAAACGGGTCCGCCGGGAAATTTTACTCGTAAAAGTTGTAAAAAAAAATTAATTTTAAAATTATAGAAAATTATGAAAATATATAATTTTGAATTATATATTAATTTTGTGATAGTCATGGCCGAAAAACCCAATATGATTGGATTGTGTTGTAATTCATAATACTGTTGGTTGCTACTCGGAAAACCTATAGGTTCCACTGTACAAAAATTTTGTACAAAGGTCTGAACCTTTTCCTAGCTACCATGTGTTCTTTTAAATTAAATTTTGGATCGCCTGCGGAACTTAACACGTTTGATCCAAAACTTAATCTATTTGTTCTTTTAGGTTTTGACTTGGATCTCCTGCGGAACTTAACACGTTCGACCCAAGTTTCCTTAAGTTATTAATTCCATTAAATATTAATTTCCATAAAAGGTTCCCAGTACTGACGTGGCGAGGCACATGGCCTTCTTGGATATGGGAGCAACCACCACCGACTAGACAAAACCTTTAATAGAAAGCTAATATTTAATTTCCTAAAATAACTTTAGGTTAACCAAAGAGAACAATCAAAACACAAGGAAAAGAAAGAAACAAAAGAACACAACTTCAAAAACATATTCGAAATTCTAGAACGTAAGCCTCTTGTATTTGGTATTATTTACATAAATCCCTAGAATGATGCGGAAATAAAATTTACTAGTTATACATTGTAGAAAACCATCTTGATCTTCTACCGTATTCCTCTTCTAACCTCGGCCGTTGTGTGGGCAACGATCTTCCGAGACGAGAAACCACCAATCACCTTCTTCTCCTCCTAGCTAGGTTCGCCAACAAAGAGGAAGCTTCACCAAGGAAGAAAAACAAAATACTAACCAAGCTCCAAGAGATGCTAGCTTTCTCCCTTCTTCTTCTTCTTCTCCGAGTAGTATCCGCCACCACAAGAGCTCCAATAGAAGGGTAGGGTTCGGCCACCACAAGAGGAAGAGAGGGAGAGGTTGGTCGGCCACACCAAGGAACAAAGAGGGAGAGGAATAATAGATGTTGTGTCTTGTGAAGGCACCCTCACCCTTCTTTTATATTCCTTGGCCTAGGCAAATTAGGAAATTTAATTACAATAAAATTTCCTTAATTTCCTTGACATGATTTAATTGAGAAAAATTAAATAAAATTTCCCAATTTAATCTCTAATGGCCGGCCACTTCTAGAGGAAATAAATTAGACAAGTTTTAATCAACAAATTAAAACTTCCTAATTTGTTTCCGGAAATTTTAAAATAAAATTTCTCTTTAAAAATCTCTTCATGGTTGATAAAGGAAATTTCTATAATTTTAATTTTATCAACATGTGGATAATTTTTAAAGAGAAAATAAAATAACTCATCAATCTACAAATAAGGAAAGAGATCTAATCTCTTTCTTTAATCTTTTGTAGATCTTTTACAAGAGAGATATTTTAATTTTAATTCTCTTTAAAAAATTATTTCTTCCACATAATAAAAACTAAAATTAAAATCCCTTTTTAATTTTGTTGGCCCCACTAGCTTGGGTTCAAGCTAGGGCCGGCCACCCAATAATATACCTAGGCCGGCCCTAGCTTGGTTCCCAAGCTAGCTTGGCCGACCCCTTATTAGTGGGTATAGAAGGTGGGTATAGGTGGGTATAAAACTTCTACAAATAAGAGGCTATGATAGGGACCGAGAGGAGGAATTGGTTTTGGTCTCCGATAAAATTAAGCATCCCGCCCCGAACACACAACTTAATTTTATCAATGATAATTCATTCCACTAGAGAATTATCATTGAACTACCGCACCAATCCCAAATTACATTTTTGGGCTCCTTCTTATTATGAGTGTGTTAGTCTCCCTGTGTTTAAGATATCAAATGTCCACTAATTAAGTGAGTTACTGACAACTCATTTAATTAATATCGAAGTCCAAGAGTAGTACCACTCAACCTTATTATCATGTCGGACTAAGTCCACCTGCAGGGTTTAACATGACAATCTTTATGAGCTCCTCTTGAGGACATTATCAACCTAGTATCTCTAGGACACAGTTTCCTTCTATAATCAACAACACACTATAAGTGATACCATTTCCCAACTTATCGGGTTTATTGATTCAACGAACTAAATCTCACCCATTGATAAATTAAAGAAATAAATATCAAATATATGTGCTTGTTATTACATTAGGATTAAGAGCACACACTTCCATAATAACCGAGGTCTTTGTTTCTTTATAAAGTCAGTATAAAAGAAACGACCTCAAATGGTCCTACTCAATACACTCTGAGTGTACTAGTGTAATTATATAGTCAAGATAAACTAATACCTAATTACACTACGACCTTCCAATGGTTTGTTCCTTTCCATCATGGTCGTGAGCTACTGTTTATAATTTATAAGCTACTGATAACATGATCTTCTGTGTGTGACACCACACACCATGTCATCTACAATATAAATTAATTGAACAACTACATTTATCATAAATGTAGACATTCGACCAATGTGATTCTTATTTCTAGATAAATGTTTATACCAAAAGCTAGGCTTTTAGTATACACTCCAACAAATACGGCCTACGTGACGTTATGTGTTTGCGAGTGTTGTATTATATTCGCGACCTGCGCGTCGTGCCTTCTCTTATGTTCTTGTTGTAAATTAGATTTAGACTCGAATGTAACTCGAGTTTAAAATTGTAATGTACAAATTGGAGCGGTGGAGGGTCCACACGAGACGGAGTTCCGAGGCGGGCACGAGCAACACAAGGTGGTCAAAGGGAGGAGCTTGGAGAAGCTGTTGACCCTAGGTTGACCATTCGATCTTCTCATTGGCTTGAGAAGATCGTAGTAGGGCCATGACTAAATCACAAATAGATTAATTAGTTAATTGCTTATGTATATGATGCATGTTTAATAAGTAATTAATTAATTAGTGTCTTACGATTAGATTAGATCTAAGTCATGCACATGATTTACCCTTGCGATTAGATTAGATCTAAGTCGTGCACAAGATGCATCCTTTTCGATTAGATTAGATCTCGATCGAACCAACTCTAATGCCTAATCGTGCTGTGATACCTATCACTACCTCGATCACATGTATTGTTGAATCTGCCAAAGCAGAGCAATACATATTATCTTGGTAGGGTACAAAGGGACAATCTTGGTCCCGCCTATCAACGCATGGGTGAATACAAACTCAATTAGATTGAGTATTCCTAGTTACTCGGTTGGATCGAGTCAACTATAGGCATTCTTCCAATAGTTGGAAAGATAGGTCAAAATCACATCTATATTAACTCTCGGGCGTATTAGCCAAAGCTAACTCGAGTTTTAATAGAAATACGGATATTGATTCTATATACAAGAGTTGCATAGAGATGTAATTGGTAATCGTTACCTACCGATCATACTAAACTTTGGGCGTATTAGCCAAAGCTAACTCAAGGGTTAGTATGATGTGGATCTTGTCTCACAAGAATTAGAGTATTCAGTGGGAGCATCATTTAGTTAAAGGCCTAATTAAATGATTAGGAATATGATACTTATTTCTGCATTTATTTCTGTTGTAAAATTTCCATGACATCGAATACGAACATTTTCTCCCTGCGATCTGTCCTTAAGAAGGACAAGCTCAACGGAGCAAATTTCCTGGACTGGTACAGGAACCTAAGAATAGTTCTCACCCAAGAACGTAAACTGTACGTTCTGGAGAAGCCCATTCCGGAGGATCCTCCTACCACTGCCACGCGAGCAGACCAAGATGCTTACAAGAAGCATCAAGATGACGCATTAGATGTGTCCTGTCTTATGCTCGCAACCATGAACTCTGAGCTTCAGAAGCAACATGAGTTGATGGGTGCTTACGATATGGTTGCACATCTTCGTCAACTATATCAAGGACAAGCAGGGCACTGGAAGAGGAACTTCACGGGATACCTGGAAGATCTTAACAAGAAGAGAAATAAGATTTCTACTTCAGGTATAAATGTTATAGAAGTCAACCTCTCTATTTCTTCGTCGTGGGTATTAGATACCGGATGTGCTTCGCACATTTGTACTAGTGTACAAGCACTGAGAAATAGCAGAGCATTGACAAAGGGCGAGATAGACCTACGAGTAGGCAATGGAGCACGGGTTGCTGCTGTTGCTGTAGGGACTTATTTTCTATCTCTGCCCTCTGGGCTTATACTAGAGTTAGACGATTGTTGTTATGTGCCTGCATTGACTAAGAACATTATATCAGTTTCTTGTTTGGACAAGAAAGGATTCTCGTTTATAATAAAGAACAAATGTTGTTCTGTCTATTTAAACGATATGTTCTATTGTAGTGCACCTCTGATGAACGGACTCTATATTCTAGACCTTGAGAGCTCTATCTATAACGTTAGTACCAAGAGGTTTAAATCGAACGATATGAACCACACCTGTCTCTGGCACTGTCGCTTAGGTCATATAAATGATAAGCGCTTATCCCAGCTCCATAAGGATGGTTTGCTGGACTCATTTGATTTTGAATCATATGAGGTATGCGAGTCATGCCTACGAGGCAAGATGACCAAGACTCCCTTTAGTGGGCACAGCGAGAGAGTAACTGATTTGTTAGGACTCATACATAGTGATGTATGTGGCCCTTTCAATGTTGCTGCTAGAGGCGGTTATAGGTACTTCATCACATTTACTGATGATTTCAGTCGATATGGTTATGTGTACTTGATGACACATAAGTCTGAATTCTTTAAAAAGTTTAAAGAATTCAAGAATGAAGTACAGAACCAGCTTGGCAAGAGTATTAAAATACTTCGATCAGATCGAGGTGGTGAATACTTAAGCCATGAGTTTCGTGACTATTTAGCTGAGTGTGGGATTCTATCCCAACTCACTCCTCCTGGAACACCACAGTGGAATGGTGTATCCGAAAGGAGGAATCGTACCCTATTAGATATGGTACGATCTATGATGAGTCACACAGATCTTCCAACATATCTATGGGGATATGCTCTAGACACGGCAGCTTTCATTCTCAACCGAGTTCCATCCAAGGTCGTGATAAAGACACCATATAGGATATGGACTGGGAGAGATGCCCAGGTGTCTTTCATGAGGATTTGGGGTTGTGAGGCTTACGTTAGACGTCAAGTCTCAGACAAGTTAGGACCCAAATCCGACAAGTGTTATTTTATCGGATACCCCAAGGAAACTAAGGGATATTACTTCTACATTCCCAGTCAGCACAAGGTGGTTGTGGCAAAGACTGGGGTCTTTCTAGAAAGACTAGTGGGAGCACGTTCGATCTTGAAGAAGTTCAAGATGCGAACAATAGCACTAATGCCTCGATGGAAATTGAACTGGAACCACAAAGTGTTGTGGATGATGTTGTTCCACAAGGAGTTGAGGAACAACAACCGGTTCAAGTAGACATACCTCTTCGCAGGTCTGATAGGGTACGTCGTCAGCCTGAGAGATACTCATTTCTCTTGTCTGACCATGATGACATTGTGCTCATAGAGGATGAGCCTACCACCTATCAAGAAGCTGTGATGAGACCAGATTCCAAGAAATGGCTAGAAGCCATGAGATCCGAGATGGAATCCATGTACACCAACCAAGTATGGACTTTGGTTGATCCACCTGAAGGGGTAAAACCCATTGGGTGCAAGTGGGTCTTTAAGAGAAAGACTGACATGGATGGACTTATCTATAAGGGTCGCTTGGTAGCTAAATGTTTCAAGCAGATTCATGGTATTAACTATGATGAAACCTTTTCTCCAGTAGCGATGTTTAAGTCCATTCGGATCATGCTTGCTATTGCAGCCTACCATGACTATGAGATATGGCAGATGGATGTCAAAACCGTGTTTCTGAATGGAAACCTGCTCAAGGATGTGTACATGACACAACCTGAGGATTTTGTAGATCCACAGCATACTAGTAGAGTATGCAAGCTGCATAGGTCCATTTATGGACTAAAGCAAGCTTCTTGGAGCTGGAATCTTCGATTCGATGATGCAATCAAACAGTTTAGTTTCATCAAGAATGAAGATGAGCCTTGTGTCTACAAGAAGGTTGTAGGGGATATAGTTGTCTTCCTCATATTGTATGTGGATGACATACTACTCATTGGGAAGGACATCCCTATGCTCACAAGACCTGGCTAGGGAGTTGCTTCTCAATGAAGGACTTAGGTGAGGCATCCCGCATTCTAGGGATTCAGATCTATAGAGATAGATCTAAGAGATTGCTTGGCCTAAGTCAGAGTACATACATTGACAAGGTACTCCTTCGGTTTGCCATGCAGAACTCCAAGAAGGGATTTCTGCCGATGTCACATGGTGTGAGTCTTTCGAAGACTCAAAGTCCCTCTTCTAGAGAGGAGAGAGACCGCATGGATCAGATCCCTTATGCCTCAGCCATAGGATCGATCATGTACGCCATGCTATGTACTCGACCAGATGTCTCATATGCTTTGAGCATGACGAGCAGATACCAGTCAGATCCAGGTAAAAGTCACTGGATAGCGGTCAAGAATATTCTTAAGTACTTAAGAAGGACTAAAGAATATTTCTTGATATATGGAGGCAATGATGAGCTAGCTGTAAACGGTTACAGTGATGCTAGCTTCCAGACCGACCAGGATGACTATAGATCGCAGTCGGGGTTCGTGTTTTGTTTGAATGGTAGTGCTATGAGCTGGCAGTGTTCACAGCAGTTCTACAACGTTTCCATCTCATTCGAGAGATTATCGATAGAGGAGATATGAAGATTTGCAGAGTACCTACAGAGGCTAACATCGCAGATCCCTTGACCAAGGCTTTGGCACAGAGAAAGCATGATGGTCACACTAGGTCATTAGGCCTTAGAGCCTATACTGATTGGCACTAGTGCTAGTGGGAGATTGTTAGTTAGAGCCCTAGAGCCAATCATTTGATGATTGTATGGACTCATTGTATCATATTCTTGTATATTAATAAAGGCATTTGTTTGGTTATTATACTTATTTGTATTAGTGCCAAATAAACTAAGTATAATAGCGTCCTTGAGTAGAAAGTTCATACCTATATCAATCGATTAGTTGAATCGATAGTGAGATGATATAGGGAACACTACTCTAAATCATTCCTAGTCGAGTATTAACATTCAGGGACAATGTTAATACAATAAGACTAGCATGTAGGTCAGCTCGATGACTTGATCTCACAAGTCATGGATATAGATATATCAAGCTGACACATGGGTATGCATTAGAGAATGTATACTGAATGACCCGCCATGAGAAAGTATCATGGATCGTTATATGCGTGTCATATACTTTCTCATGTGGCTATTAGTATGACTATTAGTCCTTTGACCTGAAGTCACCATGGATCCCTACATAAGGAGTTATGTACTTTGGTTTCGTCAAACGTCACCCGTAACAGGGTGGACTATAAAGGCGATTACTGGGTATGTAACAAATTATGCGGAGGGATGTGAGTGATGTAGATGGGATCTATCCCTCCCATATGACGGGAGCGACATCAATATTCTTGATAGAGTTAGACCACGAAGTGCATGGCCATACCCAAATGAGTCAACATTAGATGTTGAGCTCATTTGATCGAGTGAGTCTACTTGGAGTTCAAGATTTAGATTGATTAGAGGATGACACGGTCTATGCCTCACATTGATCAATCTAGATGTCTAGGATAGAACGACACTTGTTACATATTGTGAGGAGTCACAATTAGTAGTCACAAGGTGATGTTGGATCTCAACATTCTTGTAACTTGGGTAGTAATGATGTGTTGCTAGATACCGCTCATTACTTATGCTCCTAAATGAGTTTAGGGGCATTGCCAATGTTACAAGAACCTATAGGGTCACACACTAAGGACAATTAGATGGAGATTTGGTTCATACGATGAACCAAGAGGATTAGATTCATTTGATGAATCAAATTGGATTAAGAGTAATCCAAATTGGGCTAATTGAGTTAGACTCAAGTTGATTCATGTATTTAATGAGTCTAATTTAGATTATGACTCATTAGATCAATTTAATTTAATGAATTAGATTCATTATATTAAGTTGGCTTGAATCAAATGGTTAGATTAGATCAACCATGAGAGAGATTGAGTCAAGTTTGACTTGACTAGAGAGGAAGAGGAAGAGTCAAGTTTAACTTGACTCTTTACCACATCATGAGTGATGTGGCAAGATGTGGACCAATAGTGTTGTTCCACATCATCTTGCTTTGCCACCTCATGGAGGTTACAAGCCTCCATTGCATTTAATGTGGGTTGGCCACATTAAATGAGTGGAGGTTACTCATTTGCCACATCATTGTGAGGTGGCAAGATGTGGACCAATGGTAATGGTCCACATCTTCATGATGTGCCACATCATAGGAGTTACACAACACCTCTTAATGGCCTCCACTTAATTGTAATTAAGTGGAAATGGGGTTACACAACAAAAATGTGGCCGGCCACTTTAGTGAGGGGAATGAAAATGAATTTTTGATTCAAGCCTCATTTACTCCTTCTTCTTCCTCAAGCTCTCCCTCTCCCTCTCCTCCTTGCTTGGCCGAACCTTACCAAGGTGCTAGCACACCTTTGTGTGAGGTTTTCTCCACCTACGTGTCCGTGTGGATACTTCTAGAGGACCGACGCTTGACGGTCTAGAGATCCGGCAATTCCTTGGACGAGCGGGAACGCGAAAGGGCTCGCTTCGAAGGTATAACTCTCATCTAGTGTAGATCTAGAATCTTTGAAACTCGTACTCGTATTTTCGTTTGGTTTTCCTTGCACGGATCCGTTGGCCTTGGGTGATTCGGGGTTTCCGCGACGCCAAAAGCGGTTTTCGCGGCCCGAAGAACCCAACAAAATACTGGATCATAACTAGCTAATTTATCTTGCTTTTACTAGGTTATCTGAACCTAGAGGCGACTGTGGGTGCCCACCCATTGAACCGTAGTCCCATATAAACTGTAGCAAGACCAACTAAACTATTTAAATGTCTCTATTGCATTTACTGAGCTATTAAAAATGTCTACTGTAGCATTTTACTGAGCTAAACCTTTTATCAAACACCTAGTGTGCTCCAACTCTCCTCTCTATTAGGGAGACCACCTCTAGGCACCCGACAACGTCTAGAGTCTCCAACTAAAAGGAGAAAACGTGTCTGGCCCATCTAGAGGCGCTCAACTAAATCCCTAAGTCTGCGAGGAGGGTTAAGTACACCCTTTACGTCGAAAAACTACATATAGCCAAACTAAAAGCATACAATCATCCGAAAAGCTACTTATACTGCAGGTGAGGGGTTTCTTACCTCTTGCACGTAATTTCTTACGAGTCTAATCGCTAGGTTTCACGGAGGAGACGATCCTTTCGACGATCTTCTCGCGTCTATGCGTTCTTCTCGCGAAGGGGAGCGTCCTCGTGCCCTTGATGTTGCCGGGAGGTGTCCTTGGGCCGAACCTTAGCCTTCCTTGTGGTTGGCGCCGAGAGAGGGAGAGGAGAGGTGGGCGGCGGAATTAGGTTGGGGTGGAGAAAGCTACGATCCAAGAAAATAACTCTTCACCTAATTATTTCCTATTTATATTAAGTGATAATTCCGGCCCAACTCCAACTTAAATAAAATTGTTTCCCTTTCCTTTCAGCACGGCCCTGCTGGGTTCACTTGGTTACCATGGTTCACCATAAGGCATAGGACCCAATAGGTCTCGGGTTCAATTCCCGCTTAGGCCATTTTCATTTTCTATTTATTTTTGCTACTTCCGTTATTCTAAAAAATTTCATAAAAATATTCTAAAATTCCAGAAAAATCATAGAATATTTCTAAAATAGTTTTGAGAATTTTCGGGCGTTACAATCCCCCATACCTTATAAAAAGTTCGTCCTCGAACTTAGAATAACTCTGGGTACTTCTGTCTCATGCTGGCTTCCATCTCCCAAGTTGCCTCTTCTGCTGTGTGACTGTGCCAAATGACTTTGACTAATAGTACTTCCTTGTTCCGCAATTTCTTAACTGCTCGGTCTATTATCTGAATAGGCCGACTGTCATAGCTGAGGTCTTCGCGAATCTGTACCGACTGGGGCTCAATCACCTGGGTGGCATCTGGGGTATGCTTCTTCAGCATAGAGACATGAAATACATTGTGGACAGCTGACATTTCCTGGGGTAGCTCTAGCTCATACGCTACCTTGCCCACTCTTCTGCTGATAAAGTATGATCCCACATATCTGGGACTTAGCTTGCCCTTCTTCCCGAAACGCATTACTCCCTTCATGGGAGCTACTCTGAGGAACACTGAATCCCCAACTGAAAACTCTAAAGGTCTGCGCCATATATCAGCATAGCTTTTCTGGCGGCTCTGAGCTGTCTCTATCCTCTGGCGGATCTGCTGTATAGCTGTTGTGGTATCTGCCACTAGGTCTGTCTGAAGTTCTAGTTCCTTCTGTTCACCACTCTCATACCAGCAGATTGGAGATCTACACCTCCGCCCATAGAGAGCCTCATAAGGTGTCATACCGATAGTGGCCTGATAGCTGTTGTTGTATGCAAATTCTGCTAGACTCAGATATTTGCACCAACCTCCTTTGAAATCTAGGGCACATGCTCAGAGCATATCTTCGAGTACCTGATTTACTCGCTCTGTCTGTCCATCTGTCTGAGGATGGAAAGCTATGCTGAACATTAACTTCGTGCCCAAAGCTGACTGTACACACTCCCAGAAGTGTGATGTGAATCTACTGTCTCTATCTGAAATAATGGTTCGTGGGACTCCATGTAATCTAACGATCTCCTTGAGATACAACTGAGCTAGCTGTTCCATGGAGTAGGATATCCTGATAGCTAAGAAGTGGGCCGATTTAGTCAATCTGTCGACTATTACCCAGATGGTATCAAAACCATTCGTGGTTCTGGGTAATCCCACTATGAAATCCATAGAGATGTCTTCCCACTTCCATTCTGGGATCTGGATGGGCTGCAAGACTCCTCCTAGTCTCTGGTGTTCTGCCTTAACCCTCTGACAGGTTAGGCAGGTGCTGACATATCGAGCGATGTCTCTCTTCATCCCAGGCCACCAAAAATGTTTCTTCAAGTCCTGGTACATTTTGGTGGAGCCAGGATGCATCGTATAGGGAGTCTTGTGAGCCTCATCTAAAACCTTCTTTTTGAGTTCCTCCTGATCTGGAACACAAAGCCTATCACCAAAATACAACACCCCGCTATCTGATATTCTGAACTCTCCACTTTCTGATTCTGCTAAACCTTGCTTGATTCTCTGAATTTCAAGATCCTGCTCCTGAGCTGTCTGGATGTCACCAAGCAAGGTAGACTCTAACGTCATAGTAGAGAGCTGTCTAACTATGAGTTCGAGACCGAAATCTGAGATCTCCTTCTATAGGGGCGGTGACATGGCTGCTAGAGATAATAGGGTAGCGCTGGACTTTCTGCTGAGGGCGTCTGCTACCCGATTCGCTTTTCCTGGGTGGTGGAGGATGTCTATATCGAAATCTTTGACCAGCTCTAGCCATCTACGCTGTCGCATATTCAGATCCTTCTGAGTGAAGAAGTACTTCAGACTTTGATGATCTGTATACACTCTGCACTGAGCTCCATACAAGTAATGTCTCCAAATTTTGAGAGCGAACACCACTGCTGCAAGCTCAAGGTCATGAGTGGGGTAATTCCTCTCATAATCCTTGAGTTGTCTGGAGGCGTAGGCGGTTACCTTGCCATCTTGCATCAGCGCTGCTCCTAGTCCCAACTTCGAGGCATCACTATATATATCAAAGCTATCTGCATTTTCTGGTAGGGTCAGAATGGGTGCATTGGTCAATCTTCTTTTCAGCTCGCTGAAACTGTTCTCACAGTCCTCTGTCCACTGAAATTTTCTGTTCTTTCTGGTAAGAGCTGTCGGTGGGGAGGCTATCCTGGAGAAGTCCTCTACGAATTTCCTGTAGTAACCTGCTAATCCCAGAAAGCTTCTGATCTCACTGGCGTTCTTGGGTCTTTTCCAGTTGCTCACAGCTTCTATCTTACTAGGGTCTACCATGATACCATCCTTTGAGATGATGTGACCCAGGAAGGACACCTGATCTAGCCAAAATTCGCATTTTGTGAACTTGGCGTACAGCTGATTCTGCTGAAGGGTCTGCAATAATGTTTTCAGGTGTTCTGCGTGTTCTTCTTGAGTTCATGAATAGATAAGAATGTCATCGATGAACACGATGACAAACTTATCTAAATATTCTCTGAATACCCTGTTCATGAGGTCCATGAAATTAGCTGGAGCATTTGTCACGCCAAAGGGCATGACTACGAACTCGTAATGTCTGTATCTAGTCCTAAATACTGTCTTGGGTATATCCCCTTCCTTGACTTTCACCTGATGATAACCTGATCTGAGATCTATTTTAGAGAACACTGCTACTCCCTTTAGCTGATCAAACAGGTCATCTATTCTGGGAAGAGGATACATGTTCTTGATTGTGACTTGGTTCAGTGCCCGGTAGTCTATACACAGGCGCATGCTCCCGTCTTTCTTCTTCACGAACAATACAGGTGCCCTCCATGGTGAGTGACTAGGGCGTATGAAGCCTTTGTCGAGCAGCTCCTGTAGTTGCTCATGAAGTTCTTTTAGTTCTGCTGGAGCCATGCGGTAAGGTGCTTTGGAGATAGGATTTATACCGGGGATGAGCTCTATCTCAAATTCGATCTCCCTGCCTGGTGCTAGGCCTGGTAACTCTTCAGGGAAGACTGCTGGGTAGTCACATACAACTCGGACCTCTGCTAGTTGTTGGTCCTTGTCCTGACTGGTACTGACTACGTGTGCTAAGAACCCCGTACATCCTGAATCCATCAACCTCTGTGCCTTCATAGCTAAGAGAAACTTCTTGGCCTTTCTCCTGGGTTCTCCGACGAATTCGAACTGTGCTTCCGCTTCAGGTTGGAATATGACTTTCTGTTTACGGCACTCAATGGAGGCACCGTATTTGATCAAGAAGTCCATCCCGAAGATAACATCGTAGTCGATCATATTAATCACTATCAGATCGCAAAAGAGCTCTCTGTCTGCTATAGTGGCCGACACTGCTCTGAGCCAGTGCGTAGACGCCATGATTTCTCCTGAGGGTAACGTCGTAAGGAACTGGCTACTGAGTACCTCTGGAGGTACTGCTAAATTCTCAGCAAATGCCCTGGATATGTATGAATGGGTTGCCCCAGTATCGAATAAGACAATTGTACTTTGCTGTAAAATACTAATCTGACCTGTAACAACTGTCGAGGCATTTGCTGCGTCCTCTCTGGTGAGTGAGTAGATCCTCGCATTGGTCATAGCTGGAGGGGCTTCTAACCTGCCCTGGCTGATGTGTGGACCATCTAAAGCGGCCTGCATCTGATGTAATTGAGCTGGCTGACCTCCGTACTGAATCGGCTGTGGCTGAGGAAGACTGGTCTTGTTTGGGCACTGCTTAGCCATGTGCCCTTCCTGTCCCCTCGTGTGCCCTTACGACAAACTCCAGGATGGAATTTCCCACAAGTAGCACACTTTGGATAACTGGGCTGCTTGCTAGCTGGCCCTCCTTTTGGGTAACTCCCTGGTTTGCACTTGTTGCTGGAGTTCCCTTTCCAGTTAGAGCCATGGGAGCTATGGCCCTACTGTTTCTGAGTGCCTGAGCCTCCTTGACCTTTAGCTTCTGAGAGGACTTGCTTCTGCTGCTTGATGCTATTCTGGTAATGCTCAGTGATTAGAGCACTGCTCACTAATTCTTCTGTGGTTTGTGGCCTATGAACACCACTAGCCACGTTCATCGCTATTTCCGGCCTCAGCATCTTGAGCATCAACCGGACTCGTTCTCTTTCTGTGCTGACTAATTCAGGGCATATACGAGCCAATCTGTTGAATTTCTTCACGGCTTCCTCGACTGATAGGTTGCCCTGGCGAAACTCGGTGAACTCGTCATAGTGGCGGTTTGTGACCCGCGTGTGAAAGAACTCCTCAAAGAATTCCTTCTCGAAGTCTGCCCATGTCATCTGATTTACTGGGCGCTTCGCTCTGATTCTCTCCCACCACATCCGTACATCTCCTGTTAAGCAGAAGGAGGCGCACCTCACCTTCTCGTGTTCTGGCCCTAAGCTCCATCGCACTCTCCAGTGTTTTGAATCATGCCCAGCATCCCATGGTTCACCGCCGCCGAGAAATTCTCCGCTTGACTCTCCGCCACCGGATCGATAGGCTTCTCTCGCCCCGCTGGGCTACCGTGTCGAGGTCGGATGGTGGAACTCTAAAACCACCGTGTCGCTAAGTTAGACCGGTGATGGGAGTGTTCACGACTAGCCTTTAAGGTGGCTATTTCTTGTTGCTGCTGTAACTGAGCCACTAGTGTTGTAAGGTCTGGGGGAGGCACTGAACTGCCTGCCTCATGCTGGGGCTCAGTGGCTGCTGCCCTTCTAGCTGGGCGTCCTCGTGCCATTTCTAAAGACATAGAGGACATACATAACTAATACAATCATGTTTATGTAACTACAATCACTAACATGTTAGGTACTATCATCAATCAACATGCTACAGTATCTATAAACATGAAAGAAAGAACATAATAAAGTGAGAGACGTTTCTTACTTGGAAGCTGCAGGTTCAATGCTGATGTGTGTGTAGGAAGTATGGAAACTGCTCTGATACCACCCTGTAACGACCCGCCTTCTACTACTAGGTTGTAAGGCCGATCGCTACAGTTATGCTGTGCTAATTGTGCGGAAAACTGATCTAATTTAAATTTTAGTTGCTAACTGATAACTATTCTTGGTTCTACATGTGCTGAAGGACGTAATCTAAGGGATACAAGGTGTATCCTACATCCCCTATGAACTAGAAGTTGATCTGCTAAGTTTCTTGGTCGAAACCGAACTTCCCAATCGACCCAGACTGAACTGGATCGATTGCCCTCTGTTGGATCGATTCATGGATCGATCCAGACTGCTACTGTGCTTGGGTGATACTCTGGATCGATCGGCTGATCGATCCAGGCTCACCGATCGATCCAGTGATCGATCCAGCGTGCTTCTGTGCACGAGACATTATTTGGATCGATCAGCTGATCGATCCAACATAAGTCAATCGATCCAATGGTCGATTAAAAACCTTTCTGTTCGCGGGGGATAGCTTGGATCGATCGACCGATCGACCCAGAGGCCCTCTGTTCGCAACAGAATGTGACTGGATCGATCGGCTGATCGATCCAGAAGCCTTCTGTTCACGGAATCAGCCCTCAATCGATCCATGGATCGATCGAGGACCCCCGATCGATCCATGGATCGATCGGAGTTTCTGATTTCGCACTGAACTCTGATTTCAGCACTAGTTCGTGCCAAAATCTCACACAACGATTATACAATGCATGGAAAACATTCTAATATCCACTAACTGGCATTCTAACATGACATAGTGCAAGGTTTATTAATTCATAGCATTTAAACCACTAGAAATGCATAAAAGTGTCTTAAGAAAAGAAACTAAGTTCTTAATTTGCTAAACTCCCTAAGGATCTTCATTCCAGGTTCCTGCCACACACACCATCTCTGCATTGACCTCCAGTTTCCTCTGCTTCCTTTACCTTTATCTGCAGTATAAGGAAAAGGAAGTATCTATAAGCTTTCGCTTAGTAAGAAACCATCTACCTCACTAAAACATGCATACGATGAGTTCATGCTTTTGAAAGATGCTGATTGAAAACATAATGGAGAATGCTAAGCATGGCATACCATCATACAAAACATAGAAACTAAGAACTAATCATGGCAATAACTGTAGTGTCAACAAAAGTGACTAAACTGAACATAACTAAGTTAAACTAAGCTGAACTAAAACTGATTTTAAAACATAATCACATGACTGATTGTGAGTTTGGAAAAACTATTATCATAATAGATCAAAATACGTAATCATACTACCAATGGGCCCGGCAACTGTACATGCTATGCGCGCATCCTTAACTAAACCCGGGGTTGCAAATCCCGAATTTAGCAAGGTTTACTAGGTTATCTAAACCTAGGGACCGACTATGGGAGCCCAGCCCAATGGATATCTAATCCTGTACAGTGCCCCTACTGAAAGTAAAATACTGGATCATAACTAGTTAATTTATCTTGCTTTTACTAGGTTATCTGAACCTAGAGGCGACTGTAGGTGCCCACCCATTGGACCGTAGTCCCATATAAGCTGTAGCAAGACCAACTAAACTATTTAAATGTCTCTATTGCATTTACTGAGCTATTAAAAATGCCTACTGTAGCATTTTACTGAGCTAAACCTTTTATCGAACACCTAGTGTGCTCCAACTCTCCTCTCTATTAGGGAGACCACATCTAGGCACCCGACAACGTCTAGAGTCTCCAACTAAAAGGAGAAAACGTGTCTGGCCCATCTAGAGGCGCTCAACTAAATCCCTAAGTCTGCGAGGAGGGTTAAGTACACCCTTTGCGTCGAAAAACTACATATAGCCAAACTAAAAGCATACAATCATCCGAAAAGCTACTTATACTACAGGTGAGGGGTTTCTTACCTCCTTCTCGTAATTCTTACGAGTCTAATCGCTAGGTTTCACGGAGGAGACGATCCTTTCGACGATCTTCTCGCGTCTATGCGTTCTTCTCGCGAAGGGGAGCGTCCTCGTGCCCTTGATGTTGCCGGGAGGTGTCCTTGGGCCGAACCTTAGCCTTCCTTGTGGTTGGCGCCGAGAGAGGGAGAGGAGAGGTGGGCGGCGGAATTAGGTTGGGGTGGAGAAAGCTACGATCCAAGAAAATAACTCTTCACCTAATTATTTCCTATTTATATTAAGTGATAATTCCGGCTCAACTCCAACTTAAATAAAATTGTTTCCCTTTCCTTTCAGCACGGCCCTGCTGGGTTCACTTGGTTACCATGGTTCACCATAAGGCATAGGACCCAATAGGTCTCGGGTTCAATTCCCGCCTAGGCCATTTTCATTTTCTATTTATTTTTGCTACTTCCGTTATTCTAAAAAATTTCATAAAAATATTCTAAAATTCCAGAAAAATCATAGAATATTTCTAAAATAGTTTTGAGAATTTTCGGGCGTTACAGCCCGGACCACCTTGTTCCAGAAAACTCCCTTTTCCTACAAAATAAAGTTAGTCCGAGGCAATATATATCCTGCAAAATAGATTGTTAGCACATTTTATAATAGTATGAATTAGCACAAATAGTATGACTTAGATTCCATCTTTCCGAGACCGGAATCTAGTCACGATCTCGACTTAGACATCCGAAATGGATCTAAGCCGGATCGACGCCTAATGTTCCCTTCCCGGGAACGCGTCCTCGCAGTCACTCCCCTCCAGTGACTTACCTCACTTACCTGCCAGACGTCCGGTCAGCCCTTCGACCCGTCTAGACTTCTTGCCAGCTATCCGGTCAGCCCGTCGACCTAGCTGGACTTCTTGCCAAGCGTCCGGTCAGCCCGTCGACCCGCTTGGACTTCTCGCCAGCTATCCGGTCAGCCCGTCGACCTAGCTGGACTTCGTGCCAGACATCCGGTCAGCCCGTCGACCTGTCTGGACTTCTCCTGCACACTCGATCAAAGTGTCAGATAACAACAAAACTAACTTAACCTATTTGTCATTCATCAAAACCTAGGTTAGACCGTTAGTGCTACCCGCACCAACACTATATAGGGGGAAAACCATAGTTCAATTGCAACTCCACTTCCTCTGAATCAATAAGGCATGAGGCACACGAAAGAAACCACGCTGGAGAAGAAGTGGCCATGGTTGAATAACAGAAGGAAGGTGAACAGAGGAAGAAGAAGAAGAAGGAACAGTCTGAGAGTAGAAGATAGTGTCTTAAACCTTTTTCTCTCCCTCTGTGCTTTATACCAAAAACCCTTAAACAGATTGGAAGAAGAACTGGAAAAAGGAGAAACCCAAGGATCAGTAATAGTTCTTGCAGAACTTAGGTACAAAAGAGGGTATGAAAAGAAAAAGTACAAACCCAATAAAAAGAACACACGGAATCATAATCGCCATAAAGAGGAGATGTCATCGAAGAAGGGGATCAAATTCAAAAAGAAGGAGGGATCCCAAGGAAAGGGGAATAAACTTAGCCATCATCCTCGGAAAACATGATAGGTTTTTCTCTCTCCGCACTTGATTCTTAAGGATTCAAGGAAGTATGGGGGAAATCGGACAAGCATAAAGCACCGGACGATTATACTAGATCCCAAGGAAGTATGTTTTAAGACTATCTATATAATTAAACAATAAGACCTGGACGATTATACTAGATCGGACGAAATCCAGTTAAGTATAAAGCATCGGACGATATTTGTAAACGTAAATGTAAATCAACCGGTTATAATGGACCCGTCGAGATTGATAATATTATAATGTACTAATTGAAACTATATGATTAAACAATAGACCCGGACGATTATACTAAATCGGATGAAATCCGGTTAAGTATAAAGCACCGGACGATATTTGTAAACATAAATGTAAATCGACTGGTTATAACAGACCAGTCAAGATTAATGGTATTACAATGTACTATATTAGATCAGACAAAATCCGGTTAAGTATAAAGCACCGGACGATATTTGTAAACATAAATGTAAATCGACCGGTTATAAAAGACCGATCGAGATTAATGGTATTACAATGTACTATATTAGATCGGACAAAATCTGGTTAAGTATAAAGCACCGAACGATATTTGTAGACATAAGTGTAAATCGACCGGTTATAATAGACCGGTCGAGATGGTTGATATTATAAGGTATGGATTAGGACCTTATTTAAATATAGTTAGCTAATAGTGATAGGTCGGGCAACATTCGATATGTTTGGATAAAGTGAACAAGAAAAGGGGATATATTTAGAAAGGAAGCAGCAAACCACCATAAATGAAAAGAATAAGTTGGAAAGCAGAAGAAAAATAATTTCAAACATATGAATACAAAGGATAAAAGCATGAAATAAGCATACAAACCAAGTGGTAAAGTAAATGCATTAACACAAAAAATTTTCAACACCAAGGTTGGAACCCCAAGGTTGTTTTGGTGTGATCAACAAGTTAAGTTAGGTCCTGTGTATTTCTAACCTTGTGTCTAAGTGTGCAGGAGCTTAGGAGCACAGGTAGTCGAGCGGAAGATGCAGCTAGCGAGAAGGACGGTAGTCCGAGGGACGAGGTGCTGCGGAAGAGTACACCGGCGGATCAGAAGGAAGCATGCGGTGGTTCCGAGGGATGAAAGCCGGAGCGGAAGATTGCTGGGGGAGCAAGAGACGCAGCTAGCGAGAAGGGCGGCACGTGGTGCGTCCGAGGGACGAAGACTGCGGATGAGTACGCCGGCGGACGAGAAGGAAACACGCGATGATTCCAATGGATGAAAAGCCGGAGGGAAGCCCGCTCGAGAAGACCGAAAGTTGGATTCGGATGAGCCCCTTTCCGAATGGCAGAGATCACCCGGAGCGGGCGCCCAGACCTTGATTTTGACCAGGATCGCGATTTACGCGATCTAAACATTGGGGGATAAAGTTTTATCCCCCCAGGGCACCTGGAACCCTTCCAGGCGCCCCGACCAAGGCTATAAATATAGTCTTGGTCTAGAAGCTTTTAATTAATTCAGAACACCTCATTGTAACAACACTTGTACGCTCTCTCTAGTTTAGCTTCTCTAGTTGTGCGCTTCACTGCTGGAAAAAGGCTTCTCCGCCAGAAGGAGATAATAGTACGATGTCTTCCTTAGATTAACAACCTCCCCGGTTGTAACCAAGTCAACTCTTTGTGAGCCTTTCTTTTTCTATTTTCTGTTTACTTTATTATTCTGCAAGTGTTCTGTTGAAAGTTCGAGAAGGGTCTTTGTTTATTTTTTTAGGGCTATTCAACCCCCCCTTCTAGCCGGCCCAACGGTCCTACACTGATTAGAGTGGTAGCCCGCTCCTTGAAATGACCATCTTCACCAGCTTTGTAAACAACTAGAGATGTCTGGGAAGACTTCAATTCAGTATCTTTAGTAGAGGCCTCTGTTTTACCTGTGTTCAAGGAGGCGCTTAAAGAAGCTATCTCATCATCTTTCAAATGTAGAGCTTTGAGTTTGTCAGCTAAAGTAGACTCATAATCAGACTTCAACTTGTTTGTCTCAGTAATTTGCTTCTCTAATTTGGAAGATAGCTCAGTGTTGAGGTCCATAGTTGATTTAAGCTGAGATTGAAGGCTCTCCAGTTGGATTTCATACTGTTTCCTAGATTCTTCTGAAAGTGTGGTAGAAGACATCTCAGCAACTTGTTGTTTGAGTTTCTCATTTTCATAATATACATTGTGCATTAGTCGAGTCAAACCCATATTGGCCACCCATCGCTAAAAATATAATAATAGGTCAGGAAATAGTCAAGAATAAATAATAAAGAAGTAGTAGTAAAAATACCTTGGTTTCCTCATGGAAAAATTTATCGATTGTCTCGGGCGAGATAAGTCCTCCAAAGAGGGGGTGAATCTCCTCCCAAGCAGTAGTGAAAGAACCTCCCAGTGATACAGGGAGGACGTGAACCGAAGAAGAACTTGTAGAAAAGGAAGAGGTTGGAATAAAAGGGGGAGCGAAAACCAAATAAGAAGATGATGAAGAAGGTAAGATCCAAATTCTGGAAGAGATAGGGGAAAAGTAAAAGAAATACCACCAGGGGCAGTATTTTTAGAAGGAGAGGAAGAAAAAATAAGGAAAGGATAGAGGTCAGCCAAAGTAGGCTCGACAGAAGAAAGGTTTGCAGAAGCAAAACCTTCTGAAAGTAATTCTTCAACAGAAAGAACGAGTCTCCTCTTAGAAGGGGAAGCTCTAGTGAGTTGCGTCCCGGGCATTTGCTAGGGGCAACTTCAGTAAGGGATTTTTCTGAGCTTACAGGGGATGTAAGCTCGATAGTTGGAAGGGAAGTGACAGGTGAGGAAGCAATAGCTACTGATGAAGAAGCAGCTGGCAAAGGGATAGCAGAAGTTTCTGCAGGAAGGCCTTCAGGAACTTCAAGAACCACCTGAGAGCTGGAAGCTTCGACTAGAGGAACCGAAACTTCAATTGAGGAGGGTTGATTAAGTGCAGCAAGAAGCTCTTGCTCTTTAGCATGAAGTTTGGCTTCTTCCAAACGTAGCTCTTCATCAATTAGAGCAGCGTAAAAACCAGCCACTACACAAAATATAAGAAAAGTTTTAGTTAGTAAAAATTAATAGGAAAAGAATCAGAACTTTACCTAAGGAGCCTTGCATCTTAAATTTGACAGGGCTTAAACCAAACAGATATAGAAGGTCGCCCCGTAGCCACTTAGGGATAGAAAGGCGATAATATAGCAATTTTTCACAATAAAGGGGAAAAGAAGGGTGAAGATGAAGCTCCTTGATATCAGGCAAAGGAGGTAGAGAAGATCTCCAAGCATGGGACCAAGGAATAGGCCCGGGAAACTTTATAAAGAAGAAGCGAGATTTCCAGCCTTTGAGAGAAGAAGGCATATCCTCAAAAAGGACCATCTTAGTCCAAGATTGGAAAAGAAAAACACCCGGCTCTGCCCCCTTTGGATAAGAAAACATGAAAAAATTTTGAGGGGTAGGAGGAATGTCGAGTATACGAAACAACATGTAGGTGCCACACAAATAACGAAAGGCGTTAGGCGCAAATTGTTGCAGAGAAATGTCAAAGTATCGGCTTACATCGATTAGAAATGGGGGAATGGGAAACCTTAAACCCCCTATTAACTGATCCCTAAAGAAAGTCACGCAGTTAGCAAGAGGACGGTGAGGATGCTCATCTGGTTTAGGGATTATGATACCATATTCCCTAGGGATTTCGTATTGCCTGCGAATAGCAAGCCTAGCATCCTTGTTGAAAGAGGAGGAAAGTTGAACATACCAAGGGGCAATCGTTTCTTCAGCCATAGATAAAAGTAATGATTAATAGAAAGAAACAAGTTACTTACTGAGATTTGTTGAAAGAGAGAAGATCACTGGAAGAGAGCAAGCGCGAAGATTGATCAAAGGATTATAGTAAAGAAGAAACGATAAGGCAAGGAAGAAGGAACACAGTCGACAAGAAGATGAAGGGTTTAGGGTTGAGAGGACATACAACCACCGTTAGATCAAAATACCTTTTTTCTTCAACAAGCACCATTGATTATAGAAGCGTGCAAACGCTGGTGTTATAGAGAGGAGAGAAAAGACATGAGTCATATGATCATAAATGGGCATTTATGATGGACGCGACAAATCAAATCATGTAAGGGTTGGTGACGCCTCGTCATGCGCCTCCAACATTCTCTTACCATTGAAAAGCCAATCATAATCAAGGAAATTCTAGGAAAAGTGCATAGTTTACAAGGTGCAATAAAGAAGGATGGAAGAAAAATAATAAAACAAAACGAAGTCTAGCCAGTTGGTTACACCTCCTTCGATTAGACTCGAAAAGGGAGCTAGTGACATGGGTTAGGTTCAGAAGTCTCTTGGCCAGGTGGCAAGAGGGAAATATCGATCGGGTGATACGTGTGGCATACCGATCAACCAAATGAAAAATATCGGACGAGATAGGAAGACACTTAAGCTTATATGATTTATAGCATTATAAAGGGTAGGCATGTTGGTTAATCCTAGGAAAAAGTACCGGTTCCACTGTACAAAAATTTTTGTACAAGTGTCGAACCTTTCCTTAAATAACCTATTGTGTTCTTTAGAAGTTAAATTAGGAATCGCAGACGGAACTTAACATCATTGATTCCAAATTTAACTTATCTGTTCTTAATGGTTTAGATTTGAATCGCAAGCGAAACTTAACACTATTGATTCAAATCTACCTAGATTATTAATTCCATAAATATTAATTTCCAAAATAGGCTTCCAGGACTGCATGGCGAGGCACATGGCCTTCTTGGATATGGGAGCAACCACCACCGCCTAGGCAAAGCCTTTTAAGGAAAGCTAATATTTATTTCTTTAAATAACTCTAGGTTAACCAAAAGGAACAATCGAAACACAAGTTCGAATAAGAAGAAAACACAAACTCGAAAAACTATTTCGAAAAACTAGATCTAATTGCCTCTTGTATTTAGAATTCTTACAAAGAGAAAAACTAGCATGATGCGGAAAATAATTGCTAATTATACCTTCTCTTTGTATGCTAATGACCTCGAGATCTTCTGTCGTATTCCTCGCCTCGCCTTGGACGTCGTGTGGGCGACGATCTTCCAATATGAACACCACCCAAAAGAGCTTCTCCTCTTCTTCTAAAATCCGGCCACCACCACCAAGGAGAGAGAGCAAAAGGGAAAAGAGAAGGGAGAGAAAAGAGGGCCGGCCACTTGAGATCTCCAAGCCAAAGAATAAGAGTTGTGCCTCATGAAGCCCCCTTACCCCTTCTTTTATATTACTTGCCCAAGGCAAATAAGGAAAGATTTTTATAATTTTCTTTTTCCCTTTTTATTTTTCCTTTTCTTTCCTCTTGATTGAATCAATCACCAATCAATGGTTGTGATCAATCCTATTTGGTTTAGGATTGGGATTGGTTTAATCCTATTGGCCGGCCCTTGCTTGGGCACCAAGCAAGGTGGCCGGCCACAATTAAAAGGAAAGGAAAAATAATTTTTTTAAAAAAAATTTACAAGAAGAAATCCTCTTATAAAATTTACAAGCTCTCTTTCCTAAAGTATGAGTTAAAAAAGGAAAGTTTCTAAAAATTAAACCCATGTTTTAAAATTTAAAAAACTCTCTTATAAAATTTCCTTTTTTAACATGATAATAGAAAATTTTAATTTTAAAACTTATCTCCCTTTTTCTTAAACCATGAGGATGGTTAAAAAAAGGAAAGTTTTAAAACTTTAAAAACCCTCTATTAAAACATGTGGCCAAATTCAAATAAGGAAAATTTTGAAAATTAAAAACTCTCTTTTAAAACTTATAGTTTTTTACAAAGAGAAGATTTTAAAAAAATTCAAAACAACCCTCCTTGTTTGAATATTGTGGTCGGCCCCTTCATGCTTGGTCACCAAGCAAAGGGCCGGCCCCTATAGAAGAGGTTGTGGCCGACCCTTGCTTGGTCACCAAGCATTGGACCGGCCCACTTCTTGGACACCAAGAAGAGCCTTACATTTGGATGGACTTGAGACTATAATGAGGCTACGACAGGGACCTAGAGGAGAAATTGGTTTTGGCCTTCCGATGAACTTGAGTATCCCGTGCTCGCCCCGAACACACAACTCAAGTTCATCGATAATAACTCATTCCACTAGAGAGTTATTACCGCACTACCACACCAATCCCAAATTGCATTATGGGCTCCTTCTTATCATGAGTGTGTTAGTCTCCCTGTGTTTAAGATTATGAATGCCCACTAATTAAGTAAGTTACTGACAACTCACTTAATTAATATCTAGCTCCAAGAGTAGTACCACTCAACTTCATTGTCATGTTGGACTAGGTCCACCTGCAGGGTTTAACATGGCAATCCTTATGAGCTCCTCTTGGGGGCATTCTCAATCTAGATAACTAGGACACAGATTCCTTCTATAATCAACAACACACACTATAAGTAATATCATTTCCCAACTTATCGGGCATATTGATTTATCGAGCTAAACCTCACCCTTTGATAAATCAAAGAAATAAATATTAAATATATGTGCTTGTTATTATATTAGGATTAAGAGTACATACTTCCATAATAACTAAGGTTTAGTTCTTTTACTAAGTCAGTACAAAAAAAACTTACCTAAATGATCCTACTCAATACACTTAAAGTGTATCAGTGTAATTTATTAGTCAAGATAAACTAATACTTAATTACACTACGACTATACTGATAGTTTGTTCCTTTCTATCTTAGTCGCGAGCAACTATTTATAATTTATAGAGAACCGACAATATAATCTTCTGAGTGTGACAACACACTCCATGTTGTCTACTATATAGATTAATTGAACAATTACATTTAATAAATAAATGCAGATATTGACCAATGTGATTCTTTTATTTCAACAAATAAATGTTTACAAAAGCTAGGCTTTTAGTATACACTCTAACAAGGCCAACACTGTCCAAGTTAACACATCTATAATAGATAGGTTAACATCGATCGGGTCAACATAACTACAAGAGATAGGCCAATATCGGCTGAGTTAATATATACATCTATGAAAGGTAGGTCAAGATCAACCAAGGTCAAGGGGGTTGATGGAGTATAATGTATCAATCGTATTTGAGGCAGTCAGCCTTAAAGCATATCATTAGTTAAATAAAAAATAAATAAGTTCTGCATACACTCAAGGGGCAAAACCCGAACGAGCATGTAATGTCGCCCAAGCTATGTAGCTCAACTAAACATAAACTCATGTCTAGTCAATCAGCTGACACCTCCTTTGACTAGACTTGAAGGGAAGACTAGTGATATGGGTTAGGTTTAGTAGGTCCCCGGTAGGAAGGGGATAGTGGAATTAAGCAAGCATGAATATCGGTCGGTATGATACCTTAAAAGAGATAGCTTAATATTGTTGGTTAGTCCTAAGAAAATCATACCGGTTCCACTGTACAAAAAAATTTTGTACAAGTGTCGAACCTTTCCTTAAATAACCTATTGTGTTCTTTAGATGTTAAATTAGGAATCGCAAACGGAACTTAACATCATTGATTCTAAATTTAACTTATCTGTTCTTAATGGTTTAGATTTGAATCGCAAGCGGAACTTAACACTATTGATTCAAATCTACCTAAGTTATTAATTCCATAAATATTAATTTCCAAAATTGACTTCCAGGACTGCATGGCGAGGCACATGGCCTTCTTGGATATGGGAGCAACCACCACCGCCTAGTTAAAGCCTTTTAAGGAAAGCTAATATTTATTTCCTTAAATAACTCTAGGTTAACCAAAAAGAACAATCGAATCACAAATTCGAAAAAGAAGAAAACACAAACTCGAAAAAACTATTTCGAAAACTCTAGAATCATATGCCTCTTGTGTTTGGTATTTCCATAAATAACTATACAAAGAAAACTAGTATGATGCGGAAAACAATTACTAGTTATACCTTTCTTTGTAAGCAAAATAACCTCTTGATCTTCTACCGTATTCCTCTTCTTATCTCGGACGTTGTGTGGGCAACGATCTTCCGAGACGAGAACCACCAAGCTCCTTCTTCTCCAAGCTAGATTCGGCCACCACATAAGCTCCAAGAGATGTGAGGTTCGGCCACCACCATCAAGCTCCAAGGGATGCTAGAAACAAAACCTTATTTCTCTCCTTCTTCTCCTAGCTAGAACCGGCCACCATCACGAGCTCCAAGAAGGGTTGCCGCCGGCCACAAGAAGAAGATAAGAGGGAGAAGCTAGGGCCGGCCACCAAGGAGGAAAAGAGAGGAGAAGAATAATAGAGTCGTTCACCCGTGAAGGCACCTCTACCCCCTCTTTTATAATCCTTGGTCTTGGCAAATAAGGAAATTTTAATAAAAACTTCCTTAATTCTTTTGCCATGAAAAAGAAAAATTATTTTAATTAAAAATAATTTTCTTCTTTTAATAATAATGGTCGGCCACCACAAGCTATAAACAAGGAGAGTTTTAATTAATTAAAACTTCCTAATTTGTCTCTAGAAATTTATAAAAATTTCTCCAATAATTTTAATCCCTTCATGATTGGTTAGTAAAAAGAAAATTTTATAAATTAAAATCTTTCTTTTAAACATGTGGATAAAAAGAAAGTTATCTCTAAAAATTAAAATCTCTTTTAATCTACAAATAAGGAAAGATATCAAATCTTTTCTTAATCTTTTGTAGAAACTTATAAAAGAGAATATTTAATTTTTAAACTCTCTTTTAAATCATGAACATGGTTAAAAAGGAAAGTTTTCTCAAAAATAAAAATCTACCTTTCAATCTACAAATAAGGAAAGATTTCAAATCTTTTCTTAATCTTTTGTAGAAAGCTATAAATGGAAAGATTTAAATTTTAAACTCTCTTTTAAAAGCATGATATCCACATAAGAAATAATTTTAATTAAAAATAAATTCCCCTTTTAATATGGCTGGCCAATCAAGCTTGGGCTCCAAGCTATGGCCGGCCAATTAACTTGGCTCAATCCTTGGGTCTTGGCCGGCCCTAGCTTGGGTTTCAAGCTAGCTTGACCGGCCACCAAAGAGTGGGTAAGAAGGTGGGTATATGGTGGGTATAAATCTCTATGTACAAGAGGCTATGATAGGGACTGAGAGGAGGAATTGATTTTGGTCTCCCGATGAAATTAAGCTTCCCATGTTCGTCCCGAACACACAACTTAATTCCATCAATAATAATTCATTCCACTAAAGAACTATTATTGAACTACCACACCAATCCCAAATTACATTTTTGGGCTCCTTCTAATTATGAGTGTGTTAGTCTCCCTGTGTTTAAGATGTCGAATGTCCACTAATTAAGTGAGTTACTGACAACTCATTTAATTAATATCTTAGTCCAAGAGTAGTACCACTCAACCTTATCGTCATGTCGGACTAAGTCCACCTGCAAGGTTTAATATAACAATCTTTATGAGCTCCTCTTGGGGACATTATCAACCTAGATCACTAGGACACAGTTTCCTTCTATAATCAACAACACACACTATATGTGATATCATTTTCCAACTTATCGGGCTTATTGATTTATCGAACTAAATCTCACCCATTGATAAATTAAAGAAATAAATATCAAATATATGTGCTTGTTATTATATTAGAATTAAGAGCACACACTTCCATAATAACTGAGGTCTTTGTTCCTTTATAAAGTCAGTATAAAAGAAACGACCTCTAATGGTCCTACTCAATACACTCTAAGTGTACTAGTGTAATTATATAGTTAAGATAAACTAATATCTAATTACACTACGACCTTCCAATGGTTTGTTCCTTTCCATCTTGGTCATGAGCTACTGTTTATAATTTATAAGGTACTGATAACATGATCCTCTATGCGTGACACCACACACCATGTTATCTACAATATAAATTAATTGAACATGTACATTTGGTATATATAAATGTAGACACTTGACCAATGTGATTCTTATAAATGTATATACAAAAGCTAGGCTTTTAGTATACACTCCAACAAATATCAGCTGGTACGATTCCTTAAAAGAGATAGCCCAGTATTGGATGAAATAATACTTTAAGAAAGATAGCCCAATATCTGACGGGATAATACTTTAAGAAAGATAGCCTAATATCAGACGGTATAATATGCTTAAGAAAGATAGTCCGATATCCGACGGGATAATACCTTAAGAAAGACAGCACAATATCGGCCGGTATAATACTTTAAGAAAGATAGCCCAATATCGGCCGGTACAATGCCTTGAGAAAGATAGCCCAATATCGATCGGTATAATGCCTTGAGAAAGGTTTGCCAATACCAGTCGGGTTTACACGTTTAAGATAGATAAACCAGGATTGTCTGAATTGGCACATCTTGATATAGACTAGTATTGGTCAAGTGTATATTATCACTCGGGTATGTAAAGATACAAGGCCTTACAGGATTTATAGTATATTATTGGGCGATTAGGACCTATGCTGAACAATAGTAATAAACCACCCGGATATAATTTAGGTTCAACATCAACTGATACAAATCATAGTATCATATCGTGCTGCCCGTAACATAGTAAAAACAGGGTAAGCAAGCATGGGCGATAAATATACCTCGATATAACTTATAAGACAGGGCGAGAACAGATATTTCGAGAATATTCATAAATAACTTATTGAAAATATCTGTAATATGTGATTGTATAAAAAGTTGACTAATTTGGTGGGAAGAATGTTTCTAGACTCTTCTGCAGGTACTAGGCGACAAAGAGGGTACATCTAGGGTACAAAAAAGACTCCTTAAAAGCTATTTTTGCAAGTACATGGCTTACGTCATCTCATAACAAACTCTAATAAACCGGGGTCCACTTCATGACTACGGAGGTTATATGAAGTGGTATAAAAGGGAAAATCCTCTCCGTTGGCCAAGTATGCTCATGCTCACGCTCACAACACCCATAGTCATCTACTGTAAACCCTAATTTCAACTACTGTTCATCTTCTTTCTTCCACACTAAGAGAGATCACTGACTTGAGTGTCGGAAGGCCTAGCCAGGGATTCCCACCCCGGTCTTAGGTCACCAACAATAGTGTTGGTTGGTCTCTTGTGCGCAGGAAGTTGTGGAAGCTCCAGATCTAGGTATTCTTCATTGGATCTTTCCTTTCCTCCTTGGGTTTTCGCACAAGGAGGGTGTTCTATGGCTTTATTCTTCTTGATCCGCTTTGGTTTTCTCGGATCATAAGTCCTCAGGTATTATTCTTCATCAGCAGTAAGTTCTCTCCCCAGCTTTCCATTTTGTCAAGCTTCTCAGACAAGATCAGATTAAAAGAGACATTTTAATTTTGTTAAAATCTTTCCTTATTTGTAGTTATCTATAATGTTTAAAAGAAATATTTTAATTTTGATAAAACTTTCCTTTTGTAACCATGATTTAAAAGAGAGAGATTAATTTTAAAAACTTTCCTTTTGTAGCCATGGACAATAGGAAATTTAAAAAGAGAGAGATTTTAATTGTTATTAAAATTTCTTTTTTTGCCAAGACCAAGAATTATAAAAGAGAGGTAGAGGGTGCCTTATAAAAACAACCTAAGCCTTGCCTTCTCTTCTATTGTGGCCAAAACCCTCTTCTTCTAATCCTTGGTGGTCGGCCTTTGCTTCTCTTCTTTCTCCTTGTTTTCTTTCTTTCAAGGCCGGTGGCACATCAAAGAAGCTCCATCTCCTTGGTGGCCGGTTACTTGGAGGAGGAGAAGAAGAGAAGAAAGTTTTCTATTTTGGGATCCTTTGGTGGCTGGATTTTCTTGGAGAAGTAGAAGTGGTTCGGGTAGATTTTATCTTGGTAGATCGTCACCCACACAACGTCCAAGAGAAGGAGAGGAATACAACAGAAGATCAAGAGGTCTTTAGCTACAAAGAAAGGTATAACTAATTAATTGTTTCCACTTCGAATTAATTAGTTAGTTTTCTTTGAATGGATCCTGAAATACCAACACAAGAGGCTAGCGATTTTATGTTTCAATTTTGTGCTATCGATTGTGTTTCAATTTTGTGTTTCGATCTTGTGCTTCTATTGAGGTCTCTGTAGTTAAACCTAATGTTACTGTAAGAAGTTTAAATATCCAATTTCTTTGAAAGGCTTTGTCTAGGAAGTGGTGGATGATCCCATACCCCAAGAAGGCCTAGTACCTCGCCATGTTTAACCTGGAAGCCAATCTTTAAAATAGATATTTAATCAACTTATGTAATATGGTTTAACTTATGAAGAAGACATCGGTTGAACTTGAAGTAAAAATGTTAAGTTTCGTTTCCAATCCAAGTTTAACTTCTGAAGGAAAACTTGGATTAATAATGTTAAGTTCCATTTGCAATCTAAGTTTAACTTTAGTAAAGCACATGGATTTTTAGGAAAAGTTCTATTCTTGTATAAATTTTTGAATAGGGAAATAGAACGGAATTCCATGTAGCGACCAACAGGATCGCACCCCTATTTAACTTGTTAAAAGGGATCACGAGATTACTGAAGAAGGGGTCACTGGATAACTACAGAAGGGGTTGTCACATTGTATCTACCAGAAATATCAAAAGGGGCATAAATAGACTCAAGTCTAGTCAGTCGGCCACACCTCCTCCGACTAGACTTGAAGGGGAGGCTAGTGATATGGGCTATGATATGTGGACCCTTGGTACCAAAGAGGGAACAGGAGGATAAGACAAGGAAGGTATAGCGGTGCACTCAGGGAATAAGGACCAACCGGGTATGATAGGCCGCTTGAAAGAGGACCGATTAGGCAAGAGTATTGCCCTGCGCGTGGATGGCAAAGACCGGCCGAGCACATAAGTTCGACAGGCCAAGATAGGTCGAGCAAGAACAGCCGACCAAGTACGAAAGCACTTAGTCTTATAATAGAAGGAACACCTTATGCACGGCAGGCAAATGCTGGTTGAGTGTAAAGGATTAGCCGAGTACATGAGTTCGGTAGGCCAAGATAGGTCGAGCATGAACAATCGGTCGAGTATAAAAGTACTTAGTCTTACAGTAGAAAGAATACATTACGCACGGCAGGCAAATGTCGATCGAGTGTTAAGGATCGGCTGGGCACATAAGTTCAGCTGACCAAGATAGGCTGAGTATAAAAAACTGGTCGAGTATAAAAGTACTTAGTCTTACAGTAGAAAGAATACATTACACGCGGCAAGCAAATGTCAGTCGAGTGTAAAGGATCGGCCGGGCACATAAGTTCGGCAGGCCAAGATAGGCCAAGTATGAACAGCTAGTCGTGTTAGTTAGAGCCCTAGAGACAATCATTTAATGATTGTTGTATGGACTCGTTGTATCATATTCTTGTATATAAATAAAGGCATTTCTTTATGGTTATTATACTTACTTGTATTGGTGTCAAATAACTAAGTATAATAGCGTCCTTGAGTAGAAGGTTCTTATCTATATCAATCGATTGGTTGAATTGATAGTGAGATGATATAGAGAACATTACTTTTAATCATTCCTAGTCAAGTATTAACATTCAGGGACAATGTTAATGCAACGAGACTAGCATGTAGGTCAACTCGATGACTTGATCTCACAAGTCATGGATATAGAGATATCAAGCTGACACATGGGTATGCATTGGAGAATGTATACTGAATGACCCGCCATGAGAAAGTATCATAGATCGTTATATGAGTGTCATATACTTTCTCATGTGGCTATTAGTATGACTATTAGTCCTTGGACCTGAAGTCACCATGGTTCCCTACACAAGGAGTTACATACTTTGGCTTCGTCAAACGTCACCCGTAACTGGGTGGACTATAAAGGCGATTACTAGGTATGTAACAAATTATGCGGAGGGATGTGAGTGATGTAGATGGGATCTATCCCTCCTATATAATAGGAGAGACATTGTTATTCTTGAAAGAGTGAGACCACTAAGTGCATGACCATGCCCAAATGAGTCAATATGAGATATTGAGCTCATTTGATTATAGTGAGTCTACTTAGAGTTCAAGATTTAGATTGATCAGACGATGACACCGTCTATGCCTCAGATTGATCAATCTAGATGTCAATGATAGAAGGACATTATCATATATTGTGAAGGGTCACAATTAATAGTCACAAGGTGATGTTGGATCTCAACATTCTTGTAACTTGGGTAGTAATGATGTGTTGCTAGATATCGCTCATTACTTATGCTTCTAAATAGGTTTAGGAGCATTGCCAATGTTACAAGAACCTATAGAGTCACACACAAAAGGCAATTAGATGGAGATTAGGTTCATTTTATGAACCAAGAGGATTAGGTTCATGTGATGAACCAAATTGGATTAAGAGCAATCCAAATTAAACTAATTGAGTTGGACTCAATTTGATTCATGTGTTAAATGAGTTTAATTTAGACTTAGACTCATTGAATCAATTTAATTCAATGAATATAGATTCATTAAATTAAGTTGGCTTAAATCAAATGGCTAGATTTGATCAACCATGGGAGAGAAGAGGTCAAGTTTGACTTGACTTGAGAAGGGAAGATGAAAGGTCAAGTTTGACTTGACTAATGCCACCTCATTTGTGAGTTGGCATAGAGTGGGCCAATGATGATGTTCCACATCATCAAGGTTGGCTTATGTGTGTGCCACATCATGACGGAGATCAAGAGTTGTTACTCTTGATATCCCATGGAGGTTTAAAACCCCTTCTTTTGAAGTGGCCGACGACTTAATTGATGGTGTGAGTTACATTTTATTTTGTGTAACTTCATCTTCTTCCTCCTCTCTTCTTGCTCTCCCTCTCATCCTCCTTGGACGAAACCTCCTTGAGTGCTAGCACAGTTAAGAATTTTTTTCTCCACCTAATTGTTCGTGTGGATACACATAGAGGGGTGTTCACTTGACACCCTTGAGATCCGGCATCTTCTTGGACGAGCGGGATAAGCGAAGGGCTTCGCATCAAAGGTATAAACCTTTACCATGTAGATCTAAAGTAGATCTAGGTTAGAAAACATGTACACAAAAATTTTATCTTCGCACGGATCTGGTGGCATGGTACTTCGGGGTTTCCGCAACGCAAAAAGCGGTTTTTGCGGCTCGAAAGTCCCAACAGTGGTATCAGAGCCACGTGCGAAGCGTGTACGTGTTTTATTTTGGCTTTTATGAAAAACTATAGATCTATAAGTTTCTTTATATTTACTGTTTTTATGTATTTTATGGGTATTTTTCTTATAGAAGCGAAGCAACAAGTGTTTGGATACTTGTAGGCTTCGACTACCGGGAAACACCTTCCGAAACGACAAGGTCTCGCCCAAAATGTTTTGGGACAGCAGCTTAGGGTGCTGTATAATCATCGTGGGACACTCGTGAGACTCAATTCATGAGAAGGGGTGCTGCTCCTAACCCCGCAAGGGCATTGTCCCGCGATCGCACCCAAAAACCGCTAAACGGGACCGCCAGGAAGTTGTAATTCATAAAATTGTAAAAATAATAGAAAATTATAGAAATTTATGGAAATTACATAATTTAGAATTATGTATAATTTTTATTATGGTCATAGCCCAAATACCCAATAAGATTGGACAAAATGTGTTGTAATTCATATTATGGCATGCGCGCCATTTTGTGTGATGTGCGTGTTGTATTTGCTATGCGACCTGCGCGTCGTGCCTTTCTCTATTTTAATATTCCTGTTGTAAAATAGTTTTAGACTCAAATGTAACTCGAGTTTCAAATTTGTAATGTACAAAAAAATTGGAGCAGTGGAAGGTCCACTTGAGGAGGAGTTACGAGGAGGGTGCGAGCAACACATGGAGGTCAAAGGGAGCTTGGAGAAGCTGTTGACCCTAGGTTGACCATCCGATCTTCTCATTGGCTTGAGAAGATCATAGTAGGGCCATGACTAACCACAATTTAATTAATTACTTGTGTATGTATGTGATGCATGCTAGAGTAGAGTAATTAATTAGTGCCTTAACGATTATATTAGATCTAAATCGCGTATATGATGCACCACGATTAGATTAGATCTAAATCGCGTATATGATACACATTAACGATTAGATTAGATATACATTGCGTTAACTCAAAATGCCTACCATGTCGTGACTACCTCGATCACATGTTATTGTTGAATCTGCCAAAGTAGAGCAACGCATATTATCTTGGTAGGGTGCAGAGGGACAATTTTGGTCCCGCCTATCAATGCCTGGGTGAGTACATACTCAATCAGATTGAGTATAACTAGTTAACTCAATTGGATTGGGTATAACTATAGGCATTTTCCAATGGTTGGAAGATAGGACAAAATCACATTTATATTAACTCTTGGGTGTATTAGCCCAAAGCTAACTCAAGTTTTAATATAAATGCGGATATTGATCTTATAAACAAGAGTTGCATGGAAATATAATTGGTAATTAGTTACCTACCGATCATACTAAGTCTTGGGCGATTTAGCCAAAGCAAACTCAAGGCGTAGTATGATGTGGATCTTATCCCACATGAATTATAGAATTTAGTGGGATAGTTAAAGGCCTAATTAAATGATTAAGTGGAATATGATATTTATTTTCTGTATTTTCTGTTGTAGATTGTCATGTCGTCAAACACGAACACCTTCTCCCTGTGTTCTGTCCTTGATAAGGACAAGCTCAATGGAGCTAACTTCCTAGACTGGTACAAGAACCTGAGAATTGTTCTCACTCAAGAAAGGAAACTGTACGTCCTAGAGACGCCCATTCCCGAGGCACCTCCTGCCACTGCCACGCGAGCTGACCGTGATGCTTATAAAAAGCATCAAGATGACGCATTAGATGTGTCCTGTCTCATGCTCGTGACCATGAACTCTGAGCTTCAGAAGAAACATGAGTTGATGGGTGCTTATGATATGGTTGAACATCTTCGTCAACTATATCAAGGACAAGCTAGGCACGAGAGATTCGAGATCTCTAAGGCACTGTTTCAGTGCAAGATGCAAGACGGGACTCCCGTAGGTCCATATGTACTCAAGATGATTGGGTACATAGAAAACCTACAAAGGTTGGGATTCCCACTTGGCCAAGAGCTGGCCACTGACTTGATCTTGCAATCCTTGCCGGATAGTTACAATCAATTTGTTCTAAATTACAACATGAACGAAATTGATAAACCCCTGCCCGACCTGCTAAGCATGTTAAGAACTGCTGAGCTCAACCTTAAGAAGGTTAAGCCCAACTCCATTTTGATGGTGCAAAGGCACAAAGGCAAGGGCAAGCCTAAAGGTAAGGGAAAGTCCCAAGCCAAGGGCAAAGGCAAGACACTAAAACCCAAAGGAGGGGTTGCCAAGGATGCTACCTGCTTCCACTGTGGTCAGACCGGGCACTGAAAGAGGAACTGTAAAGTGTACCTGGAAGATCTTAAGAAGAAGAGAAGTGAGACTTCTACTTCAGGTATATATGTTATAGAAGTTAATCTCTCTATTTCTTCATCATGGGTATTAGATACTGGATGTGCTTCTCACATTTGTACTAATGTGCAGACGTTGAGAAATAGTAGGGCAATGACGAAGGCCGAGGTGGACCTACGAGTAAGCAATAGAGCACGGGTTGCTGCTGTTGCTGTAGGAACTTACTGTCTATCTCTGCCCTATGGGCTTATACTAGAATTAGATGAATGTTGTTATGTGTCTTCTCTTACTAAGAACATAATTTCAGTTTCTTGTTTAGACAAGAAAGGTTTTCATTTATAATAAAGAACAAATGTTGTTCAGTTTATTTAAATGATATGTTCTATTGTAGTGCACCTCTGATGAACGGACTCTATATTCTAGACTTAGATAACCCCATCTATAACATAAATATCAAAAGGTTCAAATCAAATGAAATGAACCAAACCTATCTCTGGCACTGTCACTTAGGTCATATAAATGACAAACGCTTATCCCGGCTCCATAAAGATGGTTTGCTGGACTCATTTGATTTTGAATCATATGAGACATGCGAGTCATGCCTACTAGGCAAGATGACCAAGACTCCCTTTAGTGGACACAGCGAGAGAGTGACTGACTTGTTAGGACTTATACATAGTGATGTATGTGGCTCTTTCAATGTTGCTGCGAGGGGTGGTTATAGGTATTTCATTACATTTACTGATGACTTCAGTAGATATGGTTATGTGTATTTAATGACACATAAATCAGAATCCTTTGAAAAGTTCAAAGAATTCAAGAATGAAGTGCAAAATTAGCTTGGCAAGAGTATTAAGATACATCGATCAGATCGAGGTGGTGAATACCTTAGCCATGAGTTTCGTGACTATCTAGCTGAATGTGGGATTCTATCCCAACTCACTTCTCCTGGAACACCACAGTGGAATGGTGTATCCGAAAGGAGGAATCATACCCTATTAGATATGGTACGGTCTATGATGAGTCACACAGATCTTCCTATATCTCTTTGGGGCTATGCTTTGGACACAGCAACCTTCATACTTAATTGTGTTCCATACAAGGTTGTGATAAAGACACCCTATAGGATATGGACTCAAAGAGATGCCCAGGTGTATTTTATGAGGATTTGGGGTTGTGAGGCTTACGTTCGACGTCAAGTCTCAGACAAACTAGGACCCAAATCCGATAAGTGTTATTTTATTGGATATCCCAAGGAAACGAAGGGATATTACTTCTACATTCCTAGTCAACACAAAATAGTTGTGGCTAAGACTGGGGTTTTTCTAGAAAGGAACCTTGTTTCTAGAAAAACTAGTGGGAGTACGTTCAATCTTGAAGAAGTTCAGGATATGGACCATAGCACTGAAGCCTTGATGGAAGTTGAACTGGAACCACAAAGTGTTGTGGATGATGAGATTGTTCCACAAGGAGTTGAGGAACAACAACCAATTCAAGTAGACATACCTCTTCGCAGGTCTGATAGGGTACGTCGTCAGCCTTAGAGATACTCATTTCTCTTGTTTGACCATGATGACGCTATACTCATTGAGAATGAGCCTACCCCTTATCAGGAAGCTGTGATGAGACCAGATTCTGAGAAATGGCTAGAGGTCATGAGATTCGAAATGGAATCCATGTACACCAACCAAGTATGGACTTTGGTTGATCCACCTGAAAGGGTAAAACCCATTGGGTGTAAGTGGGTCTTTAAGAGAAAGACTGACATAGATGGACTTATTTATAAAGGTCGTTTGGTAGCAAAAGTTTTGAAGCAAATTCATGGTATTGACTATGATGAAACCTTTTCTCCAGTAGCGATGTTTAAGTCCATTCGGACCATGCTTGCTATTGCAGCATACCACAATTATGAGGTCTGGCAGATGGATGTCAAAACCGTGTTTCTGAATGGAAACTTGCTCGAGGATATGTACATGACACAACCTGAGGATTTTGTAGATCCACAGCATACTAGCAGAGTATGCAAGCTGCGTAAGCCCATTTATGGACTAAAGCAAGCTTCTCAGAGCTGGAATCTTCGATTCGATGATGCAATCAAATAGTTTGGTTTCATCAAGAATGAAGATGAACCCTATGTCTACAAGATGGTTGTTGAGAACACAGCTGTCTTCCTTGTATTGTATATGGATGACATACTACTCATTGGGAACGACATCCCTTTGCTGCAGTCTATAAAGACTTGGTTAGGGAATTGTTTCTCAATGAAGGACTTAGGTGAAGCAGCCCGTATTCTAGGCATATAGATCTATAGAGATAGATCTAAGAGATTGCTTGGCCTAAGTCAGAGTACATACATTGATAAGGTATTACTACGGTTTGTCATGCAGAATTTCAAGAAAGGATTTCTGCCGATGTCACATGGTGTGAGTCTTTCGAAGACTCAAAGTTCCTCTTTTAGAGAGGAGAGAGATCGCATGGATAAGATCCCTTATACTTCAGCCATAGGATCTATCATATACGTCATGCTATGTACTCATCCTGATGTCTCGTATGCTTTGAGCATGATGAGCAGATACCAGTCAGATCCAGGTGAAAGTCACTGGATAGCGGTCAAGAATATTCTTAAGTACTTGAGAAGGACTAAAGAATATTTCTTGATATATGGAGGCGATGACGAGCTAGCTGTAAAAGGTTACAGTGATGTCAACTTCCAAACTGACCAGGATGATTATAGATCGCAGTCTGGGTTCGTGTTTTGCTTGAATGGTGGTGTTGTGAGCTAGAAGAGTTTGAAGCAGGACACAGTTGCTGATTCTACAACAGAGGCCAAGTATATTGCTACATCAGAAGCAGCAAAAGAGGCAGTTTGGATCCGCAAGTTCATTACTGAGCTTGGGGTAGTTCCTAGTATAGCTGATCCCATTGAGCTCTATTGTGACAACAATGGAGTAATTGCACAAGCTAGGAACCTCGCTCACACCAGCAGACCAAACACATACTACGGTGCTTCCATCTCATTCGAGAGATCATCGATAGAGGAGATGTGAAGATTTGTAGAGTACCCATTGAGGCTAACACTGCAGATCCCTTGACCAAGGCTTTGGCACAGAGAAAGCATGATGCTCACACTAGGTCCTTGGGGCTTAGAGCCTACACTGATTGGCACTAGTGCTAGTGGGAGATTGTTAGTTAGAGCCCTAGAGCCAATCATTTGATGATTGTTGTATGGACTCGTTATATCATATTCTTATATATAAATAAAGGCATTTCTTTATGGTTATTATACTTACTTGTATTGGTGCCAAATAACTAAGTATAATAGCGTTCTTAAGTAGAAGGTTCTTATCTATATCAATCGATTGGTTGAATTGATAGTGAGATGATATAGAGAACATTACTCTTAATCATTCCTAGTCAAGTATTAACATTCAGGGATAATGTTAATGCGACGAGACTAGCATGTAGGTCAACTCGATGACTTGATCTCACAAGTCATGGATATAGAGATATCAAGTTGACACATGGGTATGCATTGGAGAATGTATACTGAATGACCCACCATGAGAAAGTATCATGAATTGTTATATGAGTGTCATATACTTTCTTATGTGGCTATTAGTATGACTATTAGTCTTTGGACCTGAAGTCACCATGGTTCCCTACATAAGGAGTTACATACTTTGGCTTCGTCAAACGTCACCCATAACTGAGTGAACTATAAAGGCGATTACTGGGTATGTAACAAATTATGCGGAGGGATGTGAGTGATGTAGATGGGATCTATCCCTCCTATATAACAGGAGAGACATCGTTATTCTTGATAGAGTGAGACCACTAAGTGCATGGTCATGCCCAAATGAGTCAATATGAGATATTGAGCTCATTTGATTATAGTGAGTCTACTTGGAGTTCAAGATTTAGATTGATCAGAGGATGACACTGTCTATGCCTCAGATTGATCAATCTAGATGTCAAGGATAGAAGGGCATTATCATATATTGTGAAGGGTCACAATTAGTAATCACAAGGTGATGTTGGATCTCAACATTCTTGTAACTTGGGTAGTAATGATGTGTTGCTAGATACCGCTCATTACTTATGCTTCTAAATGGGTTTAGGAGCATTGCCAACATTACAAGAACCTATAGGGTCACACACAAAGGGCAATTAGATGAGATTAGGTTCATTTGATGAAAAAAGAGGATTAGGTTCATGTGATGAACCAAATTGGATTAAGAGTAATCTAAATTAAACTAATTGAGTTGGACTCAATTTGATTCATGTGTTAAATGAGTCTAATTTAGACTTGGACTCATTAAATCAATTTAATTCAATGAATATAGTTTCATTAAATTAAGTTGGCTTGAATCAAATGGTTAGATTTGATCAACCATGGGAGAGAAGAGGTCAAGTTTGACTTGACTTGAGAAGGGAAGATGAAAGGTTAAGTTTGACTTGACCAATGCCACCTCATTTGTGAGTTGGCATAGAGTGGGCCAATGATGATGTTCCACATCATCAAGGTTGGCTTATGTGTGTGCCACATCATGAGAGAGATCAAGAGTTGTGACTCTTGATATCCCATGGAGGTTAAAACCCCTTCTTTTGAAGTGGTCGGCCACTTAATTGATGGTGTGAGTTACATTTTGTTTTGTGTAACTTCATCTTCTTCCTCCTCTCTTCTTGCTTTCCCTCTCATCCTCCTTGGTCGAAACCTCCTTGAGTGCTAGCACAGTTAAGAGTTTTTTCTCCACCTAATTGTTTGTGTGGATACACATAGAGGGGTGTTCACTTGACACCCTTGAGACCCGGCATCTTCTTGGACGAGCGGGATAAGCGAAGGGCTTCGCATGAAAAGTATAAACTCTACCATGTAGATCTAGAGTAGATCTAGGTTAGAAAATATGTACACGAAAATTTTATCTTCGCACGGATCCGGTGGTATGGTACTTTGGGGTTTCCGCAACGCAAATAGCGGTTTTTGCGGCTTAAAAGTCCCAACAGGCCGAGTATAAAAGTATTAATCTTATAATAGAATAAATACACTATGCGTGGAAGGCAAAGGCCAGTCGAGTGTAAAGGATCAGCCGGGCATATGAGTTCGGCAGACAAAGACCGACCTCGGGGGAGAGATTGACCAAGCATGTATGACCGGTTGTGCCTAAGGTACCAACCGAACATAAAGGCGCTTAACCTTATATGATCTAGAGTGTCGGAGTACGCTCGGCAAATGAAGGGCGATCGAGTAGGAAAGGTCGACTAAGTATGTATTACTAGAAGGCTGACCGAGCATAAAAGCATGTAGCTCTATGCGGAATAGGACGTATAACACACAAGGGATCGGCCGAACATAAAGAATAGATGGGACATATAAATCCAACATGCAAAACCCGGCCGAGTATGAGAAGCTGGTCGAGTATGAGTAGCTGGCCGAGTATAAATTTACCGGTCAAGATTATCGTAAAAGAAGGGTACCCTTATAACAAGATTAGGTAATTAATCAAACGCATGTGATGTATGAACAATATGAAAATAATATGTGACCATATGACAGCTCAACTAATCAGGCAAAAAATGGTTTCTCGAAGTTTCTACAAGTGTGCTAAATAAAAAAGAAGGTACATCTGGGGTACAAAAAAGATTTCTTAAATTATTTTCGCATGTTGAACTGACATCATCTCCTAACAAACTTTAACAAACTGGGGTCCACCTCATGACTGTGGAGGTTAAATGAGGTGGTATAAAAAGGAAAATCCTCTCCATTGGCCAGGTATGCGAACTTACGCAAACATACGCATCAAACCCTAATTCCATGATTTGGTTTCTTCTTCTTCTCGCCGGAGACTGATTTAAGCGTCGGAGGTCCTAGCCAGGGATTCTCACCCTGGTCTTAGATCACTAATGCTTTGTTGGTTGGTCTCGTGGTGCACAGGGATCTTTTATTGGGATTCTGGTGATCGATCTCTTGGAGTGAGTCTTCTTCATCGAGATTTCTTCTAGATCTGCTTTGGTTTTCTCAGATCTATGGTTGTTCGTTGACGTCGTCCCAAGGTTATCAGTCATCTTCATCGAAGTTATCAGTCATCCACCATCCTAGCGCTTCATCCCACCGATCTTAGATAGGATCAGAGCGGTTGAACCTCATTTCCCGTGAAACCATACAGAGGAGTCACCATAAGATGAAGCTCACTCAGATCTATCTACAACTGATCAAAGGCTTTTTTGAAAATAATATTAATAGAACTCCCCATATCAATAAAAGTATGAGAAATATTATAATTGGCTATGACTGCCTTAATTATTAGTGCAGCATCATGGAGCACTTCTACCCTTCTAGATCTCTGGACCTAAAGCTAATTTCAGGCCCGGTCGCCCTTTCCAAGCTGCATCCGACTGCATGAATCTCCAACCACCGAGCATGTGACTTTCTCGCCCGGTTAGAGTCACCGTCAGTTGGTACTATTGCTATCATGTTAATATTACCACGGGTTGCATTACTCCTGCTATCATGTTAATAGGGATTACTGCTTCACCACCATATACTAAGTGGAATGGTGTTATTCCTGTAGCTTCTAGAGGAGTAGTACGATGTGCCCATAATACACTAGGCAACTAATCTACCTAACTACCACCAACATGATCTAATTTAATTTTTGAGTCCTTTAATAATTTCTCTATTAGTTACCTCTGCTTGCCCATTACTCTGTAGATAGGCCATAGAAGGTGAATGCCTGTGTAATGTCATAATCAACACACCATTCTCTAATTCTTACTCTCTGGAATTGCCATCTATTATCAGAATCTAACTTGTGTGGAATGTCAAATCTACAGATAATATGCTACTATAAGAATTTAATAATCGTGTGTTCAGTAATTCTAGCCAATGATTCAACTTCCACCCATTTTGAGAAATAATCTACAGCCACCAATAGAAATTTCCTCTGTGCAGTCACCATAGGAAACGGGCCTACTATATCCATAACCCATTGATCAAAAGGACAAGATACTATAGAAGTTTTCAATAACTGAGTAGGATGATGTGAAATATTTTGATATTTCTGACAAGACATACATGTTCTTACTAGCCGAGCTATATCTTCTTGCAAAGTAGGCCAAAAATATCCTATCCATAATATTTTATGAGTTAGAGATCTCCCTCCCATGTGGCTACCACATGAACCTTGATGAACTTCTTATACAATATATTATATGTCTTCTATTCTAATATATTTAAGTAGAGGACTGGAGAAAGCTCTTTTATAAAGATGATTACCCACCATAGTGTACCGAGCAGCCCTTTTCTTGAACACCCTCGTTTGCTCCTCATCAGCTGGTAGAATGCCTTGTTGCAAGAATAATATAATTAATGTTCTCCAATCACCTTATATTTCTATATTGGCCTGTCTCTCAATACAAGACACCAATACTATTTGTTCTACGGGCTGGTCTAAGCTCCAGGGTACTATGGTTGAAACTAATTTAGTTAATTCATCATCCACCTAATTTTCTGATCGAGAAATTTTCTATATATTCACTTCCTGAAACTCAGCTTTCAATTTATCAAATGCTTATGCATATAACTTGAGTCGATCATTACTGATTTCAAAGTTACCTGTTTACTGTTGTGCTGCCAATTGAGAATCAGAATAGATCCAAACCCGAGCGGCCCCTACATGTCGAGCGGCCTGTAAGCCTGCTATTAATGTTTCATATTTTGCCTTATTATTAGTGGCCCTGTAATTCAATCGGATGGAAAGTTGCACCTGATCCTCCCTTTGGGATATAAGAAGAATTCCAATTTCACTACCTTGTCGAGTAGAAGACCCATCTACATATATTTTCCAAGTTCCTTCCTCTTCTGGACCCTGTATTTCTGTTATAAAGTCAGCCAGAGCTTGTGCCTTGATCGTCGACTGAGGTTGATATTGTATATCATATTCACTAAGTTCAATTGTCCACTTAATTAGCCGCCTGGATGCTTCTGGATTGAGGAGTACTCGGCCGAGGGTACTATTAGTTAACACTATAATTGTATGTGATAAGAAATAAGGACGCAATCTTCTAGCTGCCAACACCAATGCATAAGCTAATATCTCGAGTGTAGTATATCGACACTCGGCTCCTTTTAATAAATGACTTAGGAAATACACTGGTTATTGTTCCTTCTCCTCCTGCCTCACTAATACTGAGCCCACAACATACTCATTTGTTGAAAGATAAACCCACAAAGTTTCTCCTACTACAGGCTTAGCTAAGACAAGTAGGGTTGACAAACAGTCTTTTAATTCTTGGAACGCCTTGTCACACTCCTCATCCCACTGGAACTTAGTAGCCTTCTAGAGTATTTTGAAGAAATGGAAGCTTCAGTTGGCCGATCTAGAGATGAAGCGATATAAAGCAGTGTTCCGGCCGGTCAACCTCTGTGCTTCCTTCATATTGCGTGGAGGGTCCATGTCGTGGAGCGCCCGGACCTTGCTGGGGTTAGCTTCTATCCCCCACTCTGTCACCATATAGCTAAGAAACTTGCCACTCTTAGCTCCAAATAAGCATTTACAAGGATTGAGCTTGAGCCCATATTGTCATAGAGTTCTACACGTTTCTTCTACATCCTTGCATAAATCAGTAGCTTGAAGAGATTTAATCAGTATGTCATCCAGATATACTTTAATGTTTCTCCCAATTTGCTTTCGGAAGACCTTATTCATGAGCCTCTGGTAGGTAGCTCCTGCATTCTTTAATCCAAAGGGCATAACATTATAACAATAAGTACCCTCAGCCATTATAAAACTAACCTTTCTTGATCGTCCTTGGTGAGAGGGACTTGATGATAGCCTTGGTAGGCATCCATCATATAAATAAATTCACAATCGACTGTAGAATCCACCACTTGATCGATGCAAGGCAGTGGATAATAATCTTTTGGGCAGGCTTTGTTGAGATCCCGAAAATTAATGCATACTCGTCACTTGTTTCCAGATTTAGAAATCAGGACAACATTTGCTAACCAACTGGGAAATTGAACCCCTTGAATATAACCTTCGTCCATCAGTTTGTCCACCTCCTTCTTGATGATTATATTTTGGTCAGCTCTAAAATCTCTCTTCCTTTACTTAACCAGTTGAGCATCCGGATATACATGTAATGCATGTTCCATTACAAGAGGGGAGACACCCGTAACTTCCTTAGGTGTCCAAATAAATACATCATTATTCTGTATCAAGCACTGTATCAACTCAGTCTTGAGTGGAGGATCCAGTTCGGTGACTATATAAGTAACAGTCTCTAGCCGACCAACTTGGATTTGTATTTCTTCCTTTTCTTCATATACCAGGATAGGCAATTTTTCTTGAATGGCATTAACTTTCATTCTTTGAGTTTTGCGGGCAGTATTGCTTCTGTCTTAATTATCTCCACATAGCACTTACGTGCCATCAATTGATCTCCTCACACCCCCCCCCTCCCACTTGATCGTCCATAGAAAATTTTATCTTTAGGCAAAAAGTAGAAACGACCGTCCGAAATTCATTCAAGGTTGGCCGACCCAATATAACATTATAAGCAGAAGGTGCATCAACCACCATGAAGTAAGATCTTCTGGTCCTCATTAGGGGCTCCTCTCCTAAAGATATGGCCAGCCTTATTTGGCCAAGCAGTTGTACTTCATTGCCCGTGAAACCATATAAAGGAGTCACCATGGGCTGAATCTCACTCGGATCTATCTACAATTGATCAAAAGCTTTTTTGAAGATGATATTGACAGAACTCCCTATATCAATGAAAGTACGAGAAATATTATAATTGGCTATAACAGCCTTAATTATTAAAGCATCATCATATGGTACTTCTACCCCTTCCAGATCTCTGGGCCCAAAACTGATTTCAGGTCAAGTCATCCTCTCTAGGCTGCATCCGACTACATGAATCTTCAGCATGCTTACTGTACCATCATAATCAGTTGTCCTCCTGCTATCATATTGATGTTACATCGGGCGGCGTTGTTTCGATTTTCTTCTTGCCGGGCAGATGTTGGCTCCTGTTGCATTCGCTTAGGCACCTGAGCTTGCCCAACCGGCAGTTGTAACACTCCCAGTTGTGGTTCGAGCACCTGGTATTCCAGCTTCAGTAGCTATTTTTCCTTGGATACGGTCGCTGGTTAAGAGATCACTGACGATAGCGAGCATTGTTTACTCGCTAGTTCTTCAAAGCGAAGTAGTTTTCTATATTATGGGTGCCTGAAAGATGATACGTGCACCACCTTCTCGGGATCTCTTGTGGCATTTCCACATGTTGAACTGCTTATGGTCGTGGCTCAGGATGATGATGTGGAGGACCCGCACGAGGTCCTCTGGGAGGTTGAACAGGAACTATAGGGAGTTCATTGATTGGAGCCGGGATAGAAGGAACGTTTTCCATTTTACGAGCGGCTTGTATTTCCTCAACATTAATAAATTCAGTAGCTCATTCAATTAACAAATCAAAATTAGCTGGAGGATTCTACACCAGATCCTTGAAGAAATCATTATCATTGAGTCCCTGAGAGAAAGCACTCACCAATATTTTTGTAGTGGCTGTAGGAACATCTATAGCCACTTGATTAAATCTTTTAATATAAGCTCTAATACTTTTCTTAGGTCCTTATAGAAAAAAGACTCCAAAGAGTTTTATGATACCTCCAGTTGCTAGAGAAATAATGAAGAAATACTTTGCGAAAATCTTTGAAACGCCTGATAGAATTATCCGACAACCTCTTGAACCATCTCTAAGCCGCACCTCCAAATATAGTAAGAAACATCCGACATTTAACACCGTCGATAAATTGTTGAAGTAGAGCTGCATTCTCAAATTTAAGAATATGATCCTCTGGATCTATTATTCCAGAGTATTCTCTAATATTTAAGTTCTGATAGTGTTTTAGCAGCGGATCATCTAACACTCTCTGAGAGAAAGGAGTGACAATTCTCTTAGGAGAACTATCAGTGACCACCATTTTTCCTTTACATCTTTCTCTTACCAGTGCTTCACCAGAGGACTCTTGAAGCATAACCCTTCATCCTCCTTATTTCAAAGGAGTATTAAAAAGTCTCGTGGATGTCGGGTAGGAGAAACAAGAGCAGGAGGTAAATAAGTATGATTATCTTCTTCCATACCTCTTTCTCTTTGATGATCAGTGACTGAAATCGCTGGATTTGCTACTACTGGCAACGTACCACCTGTATTAGCTTGCTATTGTTGTTGTAACACCTTCTGCACCCTCGCACTAATGAGCAACTCCAGATCTTCTTGAGTTAAGGTAATAGTGTTAAGTTTTCTAGCTTCCTCCATCACATAACTTCAGATTCAAGTAGAAGTTCCCACAGATGACGCTAAATTTGATCATGTCTAAAAGCTGTGGGATAAAGCACTGGCTAGGGTGGATGGTGACTCCGAAGAAGATGAATACTAGAAGATATGAAGGAACTCTGGTGGGAGATGATAAGAACTCTGATGGATCGGAAGATATGTAAATGAATGTCAATGAAGCCTCCGATACAGTAGATCTGAAGACGACGGCCTCGCCTGCGCACCACGAGATCAACCAACAAAGCGTCAGTGATCTAAGACCGAGGTGGGAATCCCTGGCTAGGCTATCCGACGCTCAAGTCAGTTCTCTCGTTGGAAGAAAGAAGAAGAACAATAAACTAAAGTGAAACTGTAGTGTAGTTAGGGTTTGAGTGATGATATTGCATGTACCTTTTCAGTGGAGATGATTCCCCTTTTTATACCACCTTATATAACCTCCGCGGTCATGAGGTGGACCCCGGTTTGTTAGAGTTTGTTAGGAGATGACGTAACCTGTGATAATAATTTAAGGAATCTTTTTTTTACCCCAAATGTACCTTCTAGTCGTTTAGCATACTTGCAGAAGTTTCCAAAAACCATTTCCAGCCAAATTGGCCAAGTTGTCATATAATCACATATTATTATTGATTGCTACACTTGGATACTGTTCTATTCCCCTGTATAATAATTTTTTACAAGCATAGAACTTTCCTAGCTCCCCTTGTACTCTACTAAAGTCCAAACTTGGATTGCAAACGATCCTTTACATTATTAATCCAAGTTGTCCGTCAGAAGTTAAATTTGGATTGGGAACGATGTTTAACATTCTTACTCTAAATTTAACCAATGTGTTCTTCACAAATTAAACCATATTACAGAAGCTAATTAAATATCTATTTCAAAGATCGGCTTCTAGGTCAAACCTGGCGAGGCACTAGGTCTTCTTGGGTATGGGATCATCCACCACTACCTAGACAAAGTCTTTCAAAGAAAATGGATATTTAATTTCTTACAGTAAACTAAGTTTAACTATAGAGACCTTAATAGAAGCACAATATCGAAACATGAAATCGAAAAACGATAACAAAATGATAACATAAAATCAATAGCCTCTTGTGTTTGGTATTTCAAGATTTATACAAAAAGATGAACTAGTTATGATGCGAAAACAAATAACTAGTTATACCTTTTTGTAGCTTATAAACCTCTTGATCTTCTGTCGTATTCCTCTTCTTATCTCAGACGTCGTGTGGGCGACGATCTACCAAGATGAGAACCACCCAAGCCTTCTTCTTCCTTTCAAGCTTTCAGCAACCAACCAATCTCCAAGAGAAGCTAGGAAACAATGCCTCCTTTCTTTCCTTCTTCTCCAAGCAAAAACATGGCCACCAATTAATCTCCAAGAGTAGATGTCGCCGGCCACAAAGAGAAGGGAAAGAAAAACAAGAGCCGACCACAAGAAATAAAAGAGGTGGAATAAAAGATGTGTTCTCTCATGGGGTAACCCCTCCCTCTTTTTTATAATCCTTGGTCATGGTAAAAAAGGAAAGTTTTAAACATAATTAAAACTTCATTATTTTCCTTGCCAATGACTAAGAAGGAAAGTTTAATTAAAACTTCCTTTTAAACCTTATCATGGTCGGCCACCTCTAACACCACAAATAAGGAAAGTTTTAAACATAAAATTAAAACTTCCTTATTTGTTTCTGGTAAGAAATTTTAATAAAAATTTATCTTTTAATTTCCTTCATGGTTGGTTATAAAAGAAAACTTTTAAAATTAAAATCTCTCTTTTAAAACATGTGGATGATTACAAAAAAGGAAAGTTTTATCCAAAAATTAAAATTTTTCTTTTAAACATTATAGATAACTACAAATAAGGAAAGATATCAAATCTTTCTTTTAATCCTTTGTAGAAATCTATAAAAGGAAAGATTTTTAAAATTTTAAAAACTCTTTTTTAAAAAAAATCATGGCTTCCACAAAAGGAAAGATTTTAAAAACTAAAACACCTTTTTTAATTAATTATGATCGGCCACCTAGCTTGGGCTCCAAGCTTGGCCGGCCAACTTAGCCCCATTCAATGGCTTGGGTGGCCCTAGCTTGAGCTCTAAGCTTGGCTTAGCCGGCCACATTGGGATGGGTAAGAAGTTGGGTTTTAGGTGGATATAAGACTTTATAAATAAGAGGCTACGACAGGGACCAAGAGAAGGAATTAGTTTTGGTCTCCCGATGAGCTTGAGCTTCCCGTGTTCACCCCGAACACCTAACTCAAGTTCATCAATAATAGCTCACACCACTAAAGAGTTATTATTGAACTACCACACCAATCCCATATTACAATATGGGCTCCTTCTTATCATGAGTGCGCTAATCTCCCAATGTTTAAGATATCGAATGTCTATTAATTAAATGAATTACTGACAACTCACTTAATTAATCTTGCTCCAAGAGTAGTACCACTCACTCTTATCGTCATGTCGGACTAAGTCCACCTGTAGGGTTTACATGACAATCCTTATGAGTTTCTCAAGGGGACATCATCAACCTAAATTACTAGAACACAGTTTCCTTCTATAATCAACAACACACCATATAAATAATATCATTTCTCAACTTATTAGGCCTATTGATTTAATAAACTAAATCTCATACATTGATAAATTAAAGAAACAAATACTAAGTATATGTGTTTGTTATTATATCGTGATTAAGAGTATGCACTTCTATAATAACATAGGTCATATTCTTTTATGTAGTCAGTATAAAAGAAACTATGTCAAATGGTCCTGCTCAATATACACATAGTGTACTAGTGTAATTATATAATCAAGATAAACTAATACCTAACTATACTACAATCATTCCAATGGTTTATTCTATTCCATCTTGGTTGTGATCTACTATTTATAATTTATAAGGAACTGATAACATGATCTTCAGTGTGACATCACACACCATGTTATCTACAATATAAATTAAATGAACAACTACATTTAGCATATAAATGTAAACATTTGACGAATGTGATTCTTATTTCATAATAAATGTTTATAAAAAGCTAGGATTTTAGTATACATTCTAACAATTATTCACATATTATTAATGTATCACATGTATTTAGTTAACTATTTAAGCCAATCCTATGTGAGTTCGGGATATCTTCTATTAAACTATTCTTAGCCAGATATGTATAAGAAACATTGTAAGGCTAAATACCTTTATATTCGGTTAATCCTTTATGCTTGGCCGATCCTTTACGCTCGGTAAATCATATACTAGAAGTTGCATAAGACTAAATGCCTTTATACTCGGCTGGTCCTTCACGCTCGGCCGGGATTTGCCTGCCGAGTGTGTATGAACACTCTTGCTCGATCGGCCTTCGCTCGGTTGATCATATGCTAGAAGCTGCATAATATTAAATCCCTTTATGCTCGGTCGGTCCTTCACTTACGACCGAGCTTTTCTTGTCGAGCGTGTACGAACACTCTAACTCGGTCGGCCTTCACTCGATCAATCATATGCTAGAAGCTGCATAAGACTAAATGCATTTATGCTCCACCGATCCTTCACGCTCGGTTGGGCTTTGCCTGCCAAGCGTGTACGAATATTCTCACTCAGTCGACCTTCGCTCGATCGATCATATGCTAGAAGCTGCATAAGACTAAATGCATTTATGCTCGGCCGGTCCTTTACGCTTGGCTGGTCTGTGCCTGCCAAGCGTGTTCGAACGTTTATGCTCGATCTGCCCTTTATGCTCGATCGGTCTTCGCCTGCCGAGCGTATCTGAGCAATCGCACTCGGTCAGTCCTTTACGCTCCGCCAGTCTTAGCCTGCCGAGCGTATATGAGCAATCGTGCTCTCTACCGGCTAATCATGTTTATCATACTTCCTTTATCCTTTTATCCTTCTTCAGAATATTACAAAGGATCCACTTATCATAACCCATATCAATATATATGCATGATATTACCAGAACGTAGTCTAGGATGATCATACCATAGTATAGGATATTGATCATCTGGCTAAACCTTTGTTTGTTATTTCATACTATGGTCTAGGATATTGAGTATCCTAATGGACCCTTATTGTTATTTAAGGCTATAGCTTATATTCATGAATTTGTCTTAAAGCATGGTTATATACTTAGGCTCATGCCTATGGGTCACTAATATTATAGGTAGTATAGTTGTATACTGGCATGAATGCATATATGTTAGTGAGATTATACTGACATATACTTGATGAAAATGACTCCCTAGCAGAAGGGTAGTGTATTCCACTCGGCTTTTCCCTTTGAATCAACTCCCAGGATTTCTTGATCCTGATCCCGTTGTTTATTATATCTGAGATGATTCTACAGAATTAGTCGAGATATTAATGTTAGGTGACTAGTAACTTGGGGGCGTGATTGTCTACTTTTTGCGTATATATTAGTAGAATTATATCATAATAAAGGGTACCGAGTATCCTAGTAGACCCCTACTGGTTACATAAGTCCATGCCTATACATTAGTAGAATTATACCATAGTGTAGGATTTTGAGGATCCTACTAGACCCTTGGTTAATATACCTTATCGACCATTGTCTCTCATTCGTGGTTGAGAGAGTCGTCAAAACCGTTGGTATATCTCGTTAATCATTGTCTCCCATTCATGGTTGAGAGAGTTGTCAACAACCGTTGGTATATCCTATCGACCATTGTCTCCCATTCATGATTGAGAGAGTCATCAGCGACCGTTAGTATATTCTGTCTCCCATGCGTGGGTTAGAGAGTCGTTAGTGACTATTGGTATATACCCTGTCGGCCCACGGGATCATCCATGGTAAAGTGTTCTCCCACAGACAGTGACTAGTTATTTACCCTATCCGCCCACCTAACCATCCGTGGTAGAACGTTCACCCACGGATAGTGACTAGTCATTTACCCTTACTACCCACGGGACCATCCGTGGTAGAGCATTCTCCTGTAGTCAGTATTTATTATATACTTGCTATATATCGGTCATATATTTGTTTGTGTAGGTTTGGATGTATTGTATGTACTCCCGATTGGTTATTGATTATACTTTTAGTTAGCTGGTGATTATGTTGGGACACCTACATTGGTTAGTAAGTATTTTACCTGAGATTGCATCTTTTGATCTCCTATTAATATATTATCTATATACTATTTTCTTCTATCCATTGAGTATTTTTTTATACTCACTACCCGCTATTTTTCTTTGATCCTCCAGGTCAGCAGATAAAGGATGTGTGTCGCTCAGAGGTCCTGGCTGTTAGTCCCACTCGAGTTCGAATTTCCGAGTTTAGATTTTTATATGAGTTGCTACTTTACTTTCCGCTGCTTATAGTTTGGGTTTCCTCTTTGTATCGAATGTTTATGTCATTGATTATGCTTTTGGTTAATTTAATATGTTCACATATGCATGCATACATACACGCATTATCATTATTGCTATTTATGACTTAGTGTTATTATATTTCATTGGTGTTTTATGTTGGCTTAAATTTGTTTGATATCGTATTTTCTATATTGTCATTAGGGGATTCTATCCGGTTTGGCAAATAAGTATACCCTCGGGGTGTGACAACAGCCGACCGCATGGATCTCCAGTCGGCAGACTTGCAACTTCCTTAACGGTTGGAGTCTTCGCCAATTGGACCTCCTGAGATCATACCAATGTCACCCTAAGTGGTATTATTGTAATTTTCTTCTTACCAAGTTGGGGGTTGTTCTTGCTGAGGACAGGTAGGGGCCTAGGTCCGGTCTCCCTGCTACTGAGGTGTCTGGGGCATCGATCGATGCCTTGGTAATCTCTTTAAGGTAGGTTGTTCGGTCTTTGATAGTGTTTGTGAGGGGGAGATGGCCAATGCCAGCAAAACCCTTGATTAGCCGCTCGGCATTGCTCAAGATTGTAATGGTAACAATCTTGAGTGTCGTGTGTCGTCAAGTGGTGATATGTACAGAATTTGGGTGAAGCCCATCTAAGAGGCCCAAAGCATTCCACCCACTCGACCCCCACATGCTGTACAATGTGAGGTCATTGCTCCTGATGGTAAGGCTGAGGACCTGCTCGGGGTCCTTTATGCGGAAGAGGTGGAGGCGACGCTCGACACTCAAGAGCTAGCGCCAGGGTGGGTGCAGTAGCCTCCTTCTTCCGGGCAGACTATGCTTCTTCCATATTAATATACTCTCTCACTTGGCTGATGAGTAGATGATCGAAGTTTCTGGGAGGTTTCTTGATCAGGGAGTGAAAGAAATCACTATTGGTAAGCCCTTGAGAAAAGACGCTTACCAGAATTTCTGGGATAGTCGAAGGGACATCCATGGCTACTTGATTGAACTTCTTGATGTAAGCCCTGAGCGTCTCTTTGAGCCCCTCCTTGAGCGAAAAGAGGCTTAAGGCGGTTTTCTGGCACCGACGGCTGCTAGTGAAATGATGAAGAAAAGCCCTGCGAAAATCCTTAAAATAACAGATGGATTCTGCATGCAGTGGTTTGAACCACCTTTGTGTCGAGCCAGAGAGTGTTGTGAGAAACACTGAGCACTTCACGTCGTTTGTGTATTGGTGAAAGAGGGCAGTGTTCTCGAACTTGAGGAGGTGATCCTCTAGATCAATGGCTCCAGCATACTCCCCGATCGCCAGGGACGGTAGTATTTTGGTAGTTTATTCTCTAGTACCTCCTGGGAGAAAGGCTTGCTAACCCATTTGGGGGATCTGCTAGTCATTAGGGCTTCCCCCTTGCTTGCATCTTAGGTGGGAGCATCTCCAGAAAATGATAATTGGGGTCTTTCCTCCCAGTCCATACCCTCGAATGGCATACGGAGTAGCACCTGTGATGTGCAATTGGTGAGTGTGGCACGAACAACAAATTGACTGGTGGTATATGGTGCGGCACGAGGCCAACCGCTGAAGGGATTGGTTGATTCCCACTCGAGCCCTCCGTTCAGCGTGAGGGTCTGTTGTTGATGCGACGGAGTTGTAAGGCAAAGTACCATTAGTTGATGCTTGTTGTTGTTGTTGCATTGGCTTCTACGCTTGGGCGTTTATTAGTATTTCCAACTCCTCTAGCGTCAAGGTATCAGTGGTGAGTCATCCAACTTCTTCCATCCATAGGTTTCAGATTCAGGCGAAGATTCCCACGAATGGTGTCAAATTTGATCCTGTCTGAAAGCTAAAAAGATGGCACGCTGGACAGATGATTCGGATGTTGATTGGAAGATGAACTTTTTTATCAGGGAAGAGACTGTGAACGAGAGCAAAAATCCTCTCTGCGCACACTCAAACGGGTAAACAGAATGTCAGTGCCAAAAACCAGGGAATGAGTCACTAATGAAGGTCCTTCGACGCTCAAGTCAGTATAGTGGCCGAGCGAAAAATGGAGAGACGAATAGTAAAAGCTCGCGCATAGATGAGACTTCTATAAAAGTGTACCTTGCCAATGGAAAAGACTCTCCTTTATATATCATTTCTCATAATCTCTGCAATCATGAGGTGACAGAGAATGTCGGGTGTCAAAAGCTATTGAATAAGGGAATATGTATAGCATGGGAGGCGTATAGTCACCGTCCAAAGAATTTTTCATTACCCGTGTACACCCTTTTCATAACTTATGTCATTAATAAGGTTGTTAAAGGAATATGTTGTCATAATGTGTCGATTAATGAGGTGGTTGAAGGAATATGTTCTATGACCGACCGGTCATATGCTAGGTTAATTGCTTCTAAAGACTGGGAAATAGAGCCCCGCAAGACTCGATCGATACTTTATGCCGATTAGCTTTTGTACTTGGAGCCTTGTTCTTGTAGTGATAACCTGAGCTCTGGAAGTCCGATTGGGTTCCTTTGGAGATTTGCCTTATATCTCTATTAAGGATACTGAGCCCTGTAAATCTGATCAACCTCATAATCGGCCGCCTATATGAAGGAGGACGGTGCATGAATAGTGAAGGCTTATAAGCTCGTCTGGCTATTGGATCGACCAGTGATATACTAAACCCTAAACCTTAAAATGGGAAGGTCAAGTCCCTAGGACCTGACTGAATATATTCTTGGTCGGCCTTGTGATCGACCGATCTTCTCTTAAACCCGAGCAGCTCAGAAATAATCGGATATACGCTAAATGTCTTGGCATAGGAGCGAAGCACTAAGTCCTTTGGTCCTGTCCGGCTCTAAGGTCGATCGTCCTTGCATTGACGACCTTAGCATTGGGTGAGAAGCACAGGTCCTGTCAAGAGTAATATGCTGGTTGTCATCCTTCCTTTACTTTGAATATTATATCATCTTGATGGACCATCACATTACATTAGAATCCGCTTATAACATCCCGTATTAAAATCAAATTCAGTTAATAAAATCAAATTCAGCTATTAACTTAGGGTCAAATTTCACTATCAGTCTACTATCAATCCGGGGCCCTTTTAACTTAGAATATAATTTCTGGCTCTGCCGGTGTGCGTCGGCAGCTACGTGGGCGAGTTATTAGCTCTCGAACTCTTAGCAATAAATTTCTGGGCATTGACCCTTTGGAGAAGGACCACGCCGAGCATGGCCTCAGATTTACCTTCACTAGCTGACTGCCCAATGGCATACTCCCCGAGTCAGCTGATCTGCCATGTTGCTCATTTTTGTCTTACAACGTGGTTGCGGTTCTGTTATAATAATTATTGTACTCCCCATGATTCATGAATTCTTGTAGAATTTTTTTTCTATATTAAATAACAAAATGGTCTTAAAATATTTATTCTTTGTCCTTTATCTTATTTATTTCTCCTTCAAATAATAAATTTTACTGACCCAACGAATTAGGTTGGTCAGATTAAACCTACAGGCGATCTAGTTGAGTTGGTCAATGTTCGTTCCAATTGGTTAGGGCAAGTTAGTCACGCTGGACAGGCCAGTAGAAGCAAGAAGATTGAACAAGGTAATCCAAGTGAACTTATGTGGGTGAAGTTATGTTCAACGTAACTTGTTCAAAAATATTTTAAAAAAAAATAAATAATAAATAATTTGCTTATTCATTCCTAGTGAATAAAGTTGAGTCTACACAGAATCTTTCTATATTTTCTAAAAAAAATATATAAGTACATTGAACTGAAGATGGTTACATGATCTAGTTGCCTTTGGCCAACATGTATGATTTGTTTTCATATTGATTTAAACCAGTAAAAAAAAATAGACAAAGATACAGAATTAATTAGTCAATTACAAGAGAATTACAGCATAAACTCTCATCTGAGGTTTTTCTTTCCCTTCAATTTATCCATTTACATGTAATAAATAAAATGAGCCTAAAGACCCTCCCTCAACCCTCATATCAACCCCCAAAAAGAGCCCCTCTACCACTCAAAAGAATTAATTACTGCTTTGTGTGCTAATTCAAAACTTAAGTTATGAAACTTCAATGACTTGAAATCATTTTCATCTTGCAGTTGTGAAAGACTCTGCCTTCAACCTCATGGCTCTTTTTTACCTTCTACATAAGTAGTTTTTCACACAAATTAAAATGACAGAATATAATTATGAAAATATATTGACAGAAACTCACCATTAGCAGGAGAAGGATCAACATGTACAAAAAAGCTGGCAGATACAATCAGATAGCAAAGAATCAACATTAAACCTTTGAAATAGTTAGAAGTTCCCTCCTGCAGCAAAAACATAAGCTTAAGCTTAGGATGTCTATACAAATCACTTTCAAAAATTAAGCGACATCCTCGTAAACAAAATAATAGCCTTAACAAAGAAGTTTGGGGGGTTGTGATAGATATTCACAGTTGTGAAGATTAGCAACAAACTATTTTTCGACAATATAATTCATGAGAAAGAAAAGAACCATTAGAATTAGAATCATGGACTAGTGTAGTGTTCACTCATATCGTGTCCAAAAACTTAGCAGTAGATGTGGTGTCTTGATACCTGAAGCATGAAGGCAACAACCAATACAGTTATAAACAAAGTTGCTGTCTCAAAAAGTTGAAAGTTCAAGTCCATGGGTTGTCCCATGATCCATCCCACCACCACACAAAAAGGAATCTGCATGACAAATGAAGCACCGAATCGAAACATTAAAATGGATGATGAATTCGTAAAAAGTACTATTGTTTCGTGTATCGATTGACGGGCAGAAAGAATAGTACTACGAGCCAAGAACATATGCAAGTAAGTGTGAATTTGGCCTACCCCAAACATAGAAATTTGAGTAGAGGACCCAATAGCAACTCCAAGAGAAATGTCCTGAAAATGAAATACTATATGAATATAGTGATTTAATTTAACTAGGAAAATAGACTTTGAAGGAATAGAGAAGAGTCATCATACAAGTTTGTCTTTCATGGCAAACATAATAGCACTTGCATGCTCGGCAGCATTGCCAACAATAGGGAGCAAAATGACACTGATGAAAGAAATAGGAATGTTCCACGCAATTGAAGCACCCTGTGAAGTGAAAGTGAAATCCATTTATGGTGGATGCAACATACAATGAAGGATCTTGTATAGACTAAATGAACTTCGATGATTAAACGATCTTCCAGGATTTTAGAACACCAAGCAAAACTAACTCTCATCTAAAGTCCTTGGAGGAAAACAAAAAGGGTATTAAAGGACGAATAGATACCTCAATTGCATCCACCAAGTAGTCAGATAGCACTGAGATCCAAATTGTCAAAATTGCAAGCCATATGATGGCTTCCCATTTCGATATCTCAGGAGCTTCGCCTTCTTCATCTTCTAGGATCCCCCCATTTTCACATCCTTCCTTCAGAAAACATGAATCAAAGAACATTGTTCATCACTTTCAAATCTAGTTTTATGAAATATTTCTATCTGAACATGATAAGAAGCCTAAAGTCTCTCGTTCGCATATAATTCCACACCGATAGCTTATACTTTGGGGAGATTTAATGAGCAACAATGATTGGAATGCATTTACAAATCTACAAGTAAACTAACCTCGTTTATGGGATCGTAGGAATCATTACTGCTTTTTAACTGGAAAGCGATGTAACAAGCATAAGCCACAAGCATTATGCAGCTGCTAAATCTCGAAAGTGCAATTTCTGACTTGCCGTAATGTACTTCGGTATGTGTATAATGAAGAACAGCAGGGAACAATAAACCCATTACTGCCATTAGAAGCAGCCCAGAGTTCACTATAGCATTTGCCTGCCATAAACAAGACAACAAGAACTTTGATCTTCACTGGATAAAAAAAAAACTTTCAAGGCCAATCGTGCCACATAACAATGCACCTTATCGAAAACTTGATCCTTGTTCATGAAAACAATCCCTCCGCAGAAGAAGGCACACCCGAGAACAAGCAACATGTTCGACAAAATAGATCCTAATAGTGATTGTTGCACTACTCGTATCATCCCACTTTGTAGTGCATGGACTGATATTATCAACTCGGTTGCATTTCCAAAAGTAGCATTCAAGAGGCCCCCGGCTACATTTGGAGTTCAAAGTATCAAATTAGACATTCAACCTTTAAAACAATTGGTTCTTTAAATTTATCTATTTCTATTATTTACTTAAAGATAAGATAAAATTGTTCACCTGTTGCTCCTGTGAAAAATACTAACTGCCTGCAATGAAGAACAAAAGTAATCGTATCGGATATATTATAATTGAAAATGTAGAATCAAGAATCGAACACTAAGTTTTCTTACTCGGTCGTGAAACCTAAACGCTCGGCTAAGGGAATAATGCCCAACAAGCTGAAAAGGAACACCAAGCCCTACACATGATGCCCAACAACAGAACCACACGAAAAATCAGAAATTGCTCCTGATGAAAATATTGGCTAAAAGAAAACTATGTAGATGAATTGACTAACTTTATCATGGGTAGTATAGCTGATCAAGACCGCTAGAGGTCCAAAAGGCACCAATATGTTTATCTTGGCTGTGAATAATATTATTTTCAAGCTCCTCCAGAAGTTAGTTTTCATGATACAATCTGTTCGTTCGATAGCAGAAATAGAATCATGTTGAATTCCATTCAGACCGATAGACTTTATCGGCACATCCATAGGACCGGCAAGGCTTTCATCCTCAAAATCATGTTCTAATTTACCATCCGGAGGAACCATCTTTATGGCCAATACACACAAAAAAAAAAGTGTAATCAACAACAAGAAGTATTTTTTCTCGATAAAAACACAAAATATTCAGGATAACTCACTTCAAAAGAGGTAGGAACTATAGCAAGCTGAGTATTTTTTTCGATTTGGTGCATCTGCAGAGAAATATTGGTTAAAAAATATACAGTTATCAACTGAGTTTTACAAAATATTAAGAATAAGACACTAAAAATATAGAGACATGATAAGCAGTAGACCAAGCACTTTAAATTTAGAGAGTAAAATATATTTTATACTAAAAAAAAATCTCATAATATATTTTATCTTGATCATGAAATACAAAGTTAGAGAGTCAAATATAATTTTTTATGATGAAATAGTTTTGAATGTATAATTTTCTTATAATGAATTCAAATATTATGATCCAAACAAATACACAATAAGTATAAAATATTATTTTTCATGTAAAATACTATAAAAAATTTTAAATATCCTGACTAAGAATTCATTTACAGCTTTGCTAATCAAGTATACAACTTGTTTAAAAAGTGATGAATATCCTCACATCCTAAATAAAAAAAAATACAGCTAGAATTAAGCCATGATTTCATATATTATTTCAAAAAAAAAATATATTATATTCAAAATCTTTGAAATAATTTCAATGAACCAATTTGATCATGTTTCAATATTAGTCTTAATTAACTATTACAAAATGATCTTCAAGATTTTACTCGTACATCATCGTAGAGTGAATATGAAATGAAAGGTGAATTGCATAATAAATTCACAAAAATCAAGATTTTATTCCAATAATATTGAAATTGGAAAGACAGTTTATCATCGATCTTTCTCCGCATATCGAAAGTAAGCTTTTGCTTAGTGAATTAAGGGAGAAAAAAAGATCAACAAAAAAGAAAATACCTCTGGAAATGATTGAGGATTAGAGTTGAATGGCATTTTACTTCCACTCATTTCTCTAGCAGATGGAAAATACCCCTCTAGTCAATTTTAGCTAACCCAAGCATCCAAGCTATCGATGAAGCAATCAACAAATTAAAAAGGAGAAGAAGCATTTGAAACAAATTGAAGCAAAGATTTATTAGTCGATCATCATCTTGGAAGGCATAGGAATGAGAATAAGAAAATGAAGAGGAGGAGGAGAAAGAGAAAGAGAGGATTCAATGCAATTGCTTTCTTTAGGAAGTCATATGCTCATATTTTAGATGGATGGCCGACAGCCATTAGCGACCTCATTGTGTTACGCTTTTTTCGTGCATACCAACAATGGCCTGAGCATTGCGATGGCAAAAAAATAAAGCCTACGGACATCAAAATTTGATCTTGCATCTGTTTAATTTATGACCGACAATATGTTTATATTTTCTTTTTCTTTTTTTTGGTTGTTCGCTATATGTTTATATTTTAGCTGAATATATTTTTCATATATAACATGCCTATAAGACCACCCATGGCTATTTATATTGACTATTATTAGTGCATTGACACTTGTATTTTTAAAATAGGTTGAGATAAAAAAAATACTATATTCATTTGAAGATTGTGATATCTCAGTTGTAATAATTGATTATTATTGGAAACTTCATTGAAGAATTGTATTCTACATATAAGATAAAGGCATACAACAAATTTAAAATGCATGATTCAACAATATAGTTATACCATAATTTAAATTTTCAAAAGATTAATATTAAAATTTATTTTAAATTGAAGTCCTTGGTTTACTTCTAAAGATAATTTTTCGGGATATCTATTATTAACATTTTTCCTAAGAAGTTTGATGATTAATAAATTTCTTAGTTGTGTTCTCATGGTCCTCACTTCTTTGAGAATGATAGTTAAGAATTTAAGAATGTTTCTTTCAATAAAATTCTTACATTTTAAAATTTTTGCATCCTGATTCTCAAAATATTTTTTAAAAACTTTCCATAAGGAAAAACACTGTATTACTCTGCTAAATTGCTCGTATTATTTTTATTTTATTTTTAAAAAAACTAAAAGCGGTCAAGTATTCACATTTAATACAAACACTAGTAATGAATTTTCTTAATTTTAAGACTGTAGTAACAACTTTTAGTTCTCATCGACTAAACTTATTTGTTCTTATTATCTACTTCTGTCTACCCTCGGAGTCGAACTGATAACTATATGATAATTATTTGATAGATTTATAAAATTGAGCAAAGATTTATTCGTTACCTAATTTCTTAATAGTGTTGACAATCGTGGGAGACCTCTAAGGTTACTAATTTTTTTTCTATTTTTTTATAATTTTATGCTTCTGCAGTTTCCTTTTTATTTTATTTTCAAAGTATTGTGTATAATCATTATAATTTAGTTATATTTATTTAAAATTTTACTTCACATTAATTAATTAGACTAAATTAAAATATAGTTATGGATTTCAATTTGTTTTACCTAAATTTAATTATTTGAAATTTGGTTTACCAAATCAAATGAAAACTTTGAATTGGAATGCTCAATTAAATTGAAATTTATTATATTAAAAAATAAGCAAATTACTCATCCACATAGTTAAAATTATCAATACCCGAATTATATAGATAAATTTTAAAATTATCAAATCACGTATCTAATTCTATTTTTGTCCCTTTATATTCGCTGGTGCCTATCTCAATCGATTGTTACAACATAACAATCAATTCAGACACTATTCATCAATATAATAATGTCCCAAATCAATTATTACATGGTAGCAATCAATTAAAAAATCTTATTGATATGCAAAAAATTGTTACTCTTAATATGACGTATGGAAACGATGTTTAAGAGCATGGATATAATTAGGAGAACTAGACGAACACATAGGACTTAATTCTCGGCTAATAAATCTAGAGAGCTCTGAATGATATGGAATCAGGTCCTATGTGTTCATTCTCCTAATTTTATCCATGCCCTCAAATATTATCTTCATACATCATATTGAGAGTAATAATTTTTTAACACGAATATGTCTGAGTCAGTTGCTATAATGTATCAATCGATTAAATAATCTGATTCGTGTTTAAAAGTCTTGCTCTCAATATAACATGGAAATGATGTTTGAAGGCATGAATATAATTAAAGAACTAGAAGAATATAAGATATGATTTCGTATCATTCCGAACTTTTTAAATCTATTAGCCGATTTTGATCGAAACTAATGAACCTAGAGTACTAAAAATGACTTGGAATCAGATCCTATGTCATTAATCAAATTTTTTAATAGATTACTATATTACAACAATCGATTAGGATAAACACGAACGAATGCGGATGGACAAAAACAAAATTGGATATGTAATTTGATAATTTTAAAACTTATATGATTTAAATATTCGACAACTTTGACTACTTGATTCAATAATTTATCATTAAAAAATTAATACAAGTACGATAATTTTTAATCAATACATATTATTAGTTTTTCAAAAAAAAAAGGGTCATATTTTATATTTGCAGTTTTATAAAATATTGCATCCTAAAATTTTAAAATCACCTTTAAAAAATGTTCTTTAAAATTTAATTAAAAAGTATTCAGTATCATTGTATTTAGTAATTTGGAAGGCCCTTATGTAATATTTATATAATTATCAAAATAAATTAAAACAGAGGAATTCACAAATGCGGCATGCTTAACAGTTTGTGATTGTAAAACACAAGGAATTGGATAGTAGCGCTTCTACACTGGACAAACGAGTTTTTATGAACTTGTGCAAATGTTATTAATTTCACTGGAACACTGATAGTGAAGCATTAATTCTGTATTTATTATCTATTTGTTCACTATAACAATAAATCATCGCAACAAAGCATTACTAAAGCTTCTTTTAAGTGGCAAGATACCTGAACTCATTTAAAAATTCACTTTGAACAATAAACGAGTAGGTCAACTTACATATACATATAAGAACTCTTAATTTTGCACAAACCTGAACGCTATTATTAAACATAAGGTATCCTAAACCAAGTTAAATAGAGAGAATACCCATGATATAAACAATTTTAAGCAAACTCAAACATGGATAATTGGTGTAGTTCAATGTCTAAACCGGTCTCAAACATATCAATACCCATAAATATTTGATTATTGAGATTACCCATAAACACCTTGTTATAAAGTACCTAGTGTAGAAGCCACTTTCATAGGGCCGGACCAATCATTCCAAGTTCACTGTTACCTTGGTCATCATTTTTTTCTTTTTTTTAGTGTAGAAGCCACTTGTAGAATTATCCAACTCCAAGCAAGTATGATGAAAGTCGAGCCACAAAATCTACAATAGATACCCAACTTAATGTAACAAATACATAAATGCGACCAGAAGAGCTTACAACTTTAAACAAACTCAAACTTAATCTAAATCCCATGGTTCAACATAATTGGATGCCTGAACCTGGCTTAAATATAAGGCAGTTAACCATGTAACTATAGAGGCTATCCACAATCCAACCAAGAACTTCTATCCAACTCCTAGCCAACATGCAGAAAGCAAAGCCAAAGATAATTTACAAGTATCAAGCAACTATTATAAACAGGTTGAAAGAATTTTTCAGTGTAAAAATGGCATTTTCCTTTTTTTTTGCCTTTTTCTCATATTCAATTGAGACAAGAACTACTGGAGATATGAGCAAAAAAATGATAGGGCTGTTCACCCTGCTTCCTCCCTAACCCCACTAAGCCTAAAAGACATAAAATAAAAGATAGAAAAATTAATAAGAATGGATGAATCACGGACCCCTATCTTACACCTACAACCCAAGCAATGTAATTATGAAGGAGAAACATAGTGCTTCGCTTCTAGATGGGTTTAGGTTGAATAACTTAGTTGATGATACGACACCATCCTATCAGCTGCTTCTTTGAGA